>NW_020439506.1:753798-763222 GCF_000699045.2 Agrilus planipennis | reverse complement strand
GATCATAAAATTTCCCCGGCTCCTTCGCCATTTTTTTATGATCTATCTATAACAGAATAAAATATGAAATAATTTTTTGTTTGCGTGGTAAACGCCATCTGTGGCTTTAGTGCACAATCAGCGGAAATCAGTAAACTCAACAACTTATGTTGATGGATATCTACTTGCTGAACTGAATCCACGGCGTAGCTCACCTCTACGTGATAGGCAAGTAACCATATTGAATAAATAAGAATAGTGGTCAGCGACGCGCTGATGAGATCCAACCAGATTGCGATCCGCGTCTAACTGAAGACTAACCACTACTAACTTCTTATTGGTCCAATTTGGTTACGTGCCTATCACGTAGGGGTGAACTACGCCGAGGATTCAGTTCAGCAAGTAGATATCCATCAACATAAATGAACCTTGTTGAATTTAGTGATTTCCACTAAATGTTCACTAAAGCCACAGACGGCGTTTACCATGCCGTTGTAGTACTTCATAAAACGCTGTCTCTAGGCAGCAAGTAGAGTTGGTTGGTGTTCCCTTTTGGCTTTTTAGCCCGAGTGCCTGCCCTACTCTTTGAGGTGGGACACCGATTTTCACCCCCACCATTCCTCCCTCCCCACTCATACTTCCCCCTTTTCCCAACCTTCCCAATGAACTTTCTCTTGGTATGTACAACCTTCTGATTGATCTCCCTATTCGAAGAGGGGTTTTAGTCGGCAGGCGCTTCGGCGAATCCGACATCACCCCCCTCATTGGGTGTCTTTTAAAGATTTCCCCTCCTCGAGGAAAACTAAACGAAAAAAAACGTCGATGTTCTTTGTTCTGTCGAAACTGTCTGCGATGAACTGAGGAGACCCAACCAGATCGAAATTGCGATCTACGTCTGACACTATAAACTTATTTATTAAATAGAAAACTGTACCGTACAGTTCATGTAGGGGTTATAGACATTGGGTAAAATTAAGTGATTTGAATTCTAAGGTGGGAATAAAAACATAACAAGATTCCGTTATTTTGAAATCTCTCATATTTTCAATATTAATATGAAAATTCATTTAACTTTTATCCAATAGAAATTACCTAAAATTAAGGAGGAAAGATTGTTGTTGCTGTCACATTCTCGCCGGGAATCGAACCCGGGACATTAGGGTTTACGCACCAATGCTCTGACCATTAAGCTACGAAAGGTGACAACAGAAACAGTAATAAAAAGTACTTATAAGGTCACAGATTCGACGAAGTAATCTATCCGTATATATTAACACCATATGAAATACTTTTAAGAAACTTTTAATTGTGGTTAATATTTAATATTAATATGAAATTTTATCATCACTAGAAATAACCTCAAATTAATGAGAAATAATTATTGCTGGTGTCGCACCTCGCCGGGAATCGAATCTGGCTTCACGCACCAACATTCTAACTACTAAGAGTGGTACAGCAGCAACAATGTTTCCTCAATTGTAATTTGTAGAGGAGTAGAGGAAAACCTAGATTCGTAAATAGTTAAGGATGTGGGATGTTTCTAGTTTTAGGGAAATGCGAAGATTAGCTCAGGATAGGAAAGAGTGGAGGTGCGTGTCCAACCATTGTTAAGACTGACGACTTTATGATGATGATTATAGTATTTAATTTTCATATTTTCCATTGTTTCCCTATGGAATCCATAGTTTCTTTACCTTTAGGCTCGTCTAATAAGTAAAGGTTTTTGAAATAATTTCTTAAAACTTTTTGATTATACATATTATGTATCTATTATTATATTACAATATCTTGTACATCGATTCGATATTGTTTTTTGTGATTTTTTGTAGTGGCCCATGGAATTTAGCAGTTCTGAAAACGTCCCCGTTCCTTGCTGTTGGTAACATCAGTGGTGATTTGGCAGGTGCTGAACCTTGACTGAACTGCGAAATTCCATGGACCATCACAACGCAGTCTGCAAAAAATTTCGAACCCATGTAATACTTTGGATTGTCAGTTTTCAAGAAGTTCAGAATTTTTTACTCTTTCTTCAGTTCAAGTATTAGTAGGCATCCATGCAATGTCTCTTTGTCTCTTTTTAAACTTCTAATACTTTAAATGGCCAATGTGAGCAAATTTTGTTCATTTCATGTAATGTTTGAACGCCGATAATATTAATAAAACTTCAGTATTTTGCATTTTGCAAACGGAAAATACAACTGGAAAAGTATTTGGAATGCAAGCACTTTAAATAAATCACACCTCAACTAATATTTAATTATAATTGGCGGATAAAATAAAATAAATGGCAACAGATGTTCTAAATACCTAGGTACATAGTTTTGTGCTACGGAAAAGTGTAGGTAAATAACAAATAATAAGTTTCAATCATAGATCGGTATGGAAATTGAGAGTGGTGCAGGTGCTATTACAAATTTAGATTACCTCTGACGACTAATTTGGCAGGAAAACTTGTAAGGGCGTCTTGAGTATGAAAATTGCTAGCAGTCACTTGACATTCCCAAATGCCATCATCAAATTCTAATTTAGCCGATTTAATCCATATCGAACATTCTCCTGTCTCTTGCGAACCTGCCCATTCGTATTTGTGAAGGTGCATTCCAACGGGCTGTAATAGACTAACATTTTTAAACATCTTTTCTCATTTTTATCTAATATAGCATGTAAAATTTGGTCATATTTCTTTCATATACCTCAAGAAAATTTACTTAATGATTTAAGAAATAAAAAATTTTTAACAAAAAAATCAAACCGCTTAAAAAACTGAAAAGCAAAAAGTTTCGACCGAATACAGACCACTTCGAATTATTTTATTCGATTAAGCTAACGTGCCTATCACGTTGAGGTTGGCTACGCCAGGATTCGTTTCAGCAAGTAGATATCCATATATTTAAATGGACCTTGTTGGAGCATACGTAATCCTAAAATGTAGCATCGTACTACAGATGGCGTTTACCGCGCNGTTCCATTTAAGGCTTGAAGTGCAAGCGAGAGCGCGGAACGAGCGACAAAGAGGCACAATCGGCCTCCGCGTTCGGCAGCGTTCGGCATCTGTCTCTCTCCTACTTGAATGAGCGATGCGTCCACGTGGACAGCTGCTATACAATAATACATTTCCATTTACCTCCTTCTCTATATCCATACAAAATATCTATCAAACAAATAAAATTAAAATTTTCTTTTGAAAAAAGAAACCATTCCATCAGTATTTTCTTATGACGTTGTCACGTTCAATTATCGTCAGTAAACCAACTTTACAGACAACCGATTTTTTGTGGCTATAATCTACTAATCACTAATACTACTACTACTACTACTATTATTTTCCTACTATAAATCATTCCCTGTTTTTCTACTCCTAGGGTTAGATTTTTTTTCCAAGTTTATATGGGACTAACTTCGGGGTATACCTTTTCCAATAAAAAAATAATTATCAAAATTGGACTATTCCGTCAAAAGTTATACTTGGTCATACATTGCAATCAGTGAGTGTACAATAATAAATAATCATCCCCTGCTTTACTACCCTTAGGGTTGAATTTTTTTTCCAAATTTATATGGGACCAACTTTGGGTTATACCCTTTCTAATAAAAAAATAATTATCAAAATCGGACTACTCTGTAAAAAGCTATGCGTGGTCATACATATAAAAAAAAAACAAAAAGAAATATACCCGTCGACTTGAGAACCTTCTCTTTTTTTTTGTCGGTTAAAAAATCAAATAACATAAGTCGTTAAGAAAATGTTCATTTGTGATGTATTTATAGTTACGGCGAGCTTTTCAAATCCCTATGTTTTCTATTCGATTTATTTTATTTATGTACTTTTTCTTTCATGATGTAATAATTTATTTAATCTATGTATATCTATATTAGGGTTTTGCAATACGATAATTGTTTAAATCATTTATTTGTACAGGTTCGGTGTATAACTGGTTTTTTATGTATACACATCAAAATGGTTTTTAAATTGTCCTAGTCTTGGTATTGGTTTTAGTCTTACTTATTTGGTCTTGGTCTTAGTCTTGCTTAAATACTTCTAATGTTGCTCTTGGTCTTTTTGATATAGTATTGGTTTTGGTCTTGGTCTTGTTCATTTAATCCAATACTTAAGTTGTTATGGTCATTCTTTTAAGCACAAATTTTTATTTTTCTTCTATGAAAATTTGAGAACTTACCGTTCCTTCAACACATAAACTGATCCTTCCCCCAAAGCATAAAATGATCTTTTAGCGAAAAAAATAGTACAAGGTTCTTGAAAGAAATAAAAATGTCGAACAAGAAATTGTTTGTTTCTATATTTCTCTATTTATGTGTTATCCAGACATAGGAACAAACAACACTTATTCAGTTACTGCCAGGACATTTTTATCATCATCATCATAAGATCGTCAGTCCTAAAGACTGGTTGGACACGTACCTTCACTCTTTTCTATCTTGAGCTAAACTTAGCATTTCCCTAAAACTAGAACATCCTACATCCTTAACTATTGGCCAGCAGTAATCTTATCTAGGTCTACCTCTACACATCCTAACTCCTGTTTCTGCTTCTAATATATCTCTGACTAGACCTTCATGTCTGAGAAGGTGTCCTACCAACCTATCTCACCTATTTCTTATTGACTTCCGTAGGGTCGCCTGTTATCCTATTCTTTCTAGCACCTCTTCATTTCTAACCTTTTCCATCCACGCTATCCTCATCATTCTTCTATAACACCACATTTCAAACGCTTCTAACCTTTTGTTTTTCGCCGCGCCCACTGAATATGTCATAGAAATGACTTTTTTTTATTAAAGGCAACACGACCCTACTCTATCCTCTGCTTTATATCTCTACCACTCCCTCCGTCCTGACTTCTCTGACTTCCTAGATATCTAAAGTCATCCACTTCTTCTAATTTTTCGTCTCCTATCTTTATATTGGCTCTTTCCCTACTTTTTCTTCCCTTGCATACCAGTATTTTAGTTTTACTTTTATTTATTTTCATACAGTATTGTTTTTTATTCTTCTATACCCTTTTTTTTAGACAGTTGGAAAGTTTCTATTTTTCATATTCAATGTAAAAATCAAATTGAAGGATGTAGGTTGTTCTAGTTTTAGCGAAATGCGAAGAGTAGCTCAGGATAGGAAAGACTGGAGGTACGTGTCCAACCAGTCTTAGGACTGACGACTTTATGATGATGATGGTGAGTATAAAAATCAAGTGAAGCAAACTGAAAATTTCAATTACAAAAAATGTTATGTCCCAAGAAAAGAATATATAGAATTTAATTCGAATAGTTTAACTCATAAATTCACTAGAAGTTTTTCGTTTAGTTTTAGTCTTGGTTCGGTCTTGGTTTTAATCTTGCTAGTATAAAAACAGTCTTAGTCCTGTACCAATTTGTTGTTTATTATTGTTTACATTATGGAGCCACAAGTAGCCCCTCCAATACTGTTTGTAGAGGAAAGTCAATTAATTTTGAAAAATTACCTAATTTTGGATACCCACTGCATTATTTGAAAATCTATCAACATTTTTTTTGAAATTGATAACACAAAATAAAATGTGTATATACTTAACATAAAAGAATAATTGTAACTAAAGCACATATGCAGCTAGATTGTTCACTACTAAGTGGCGCCAAAATATTATCTTATTTTTTGTAACGAAATTGAATGAAAGATAGTATTCTTTGAAGACCTTTTTCTAGATTTTGTTCATTTCATGTAATGTTTGAACGCCGATAATATTAATAAAACTTCAGTATTTTGCATTTTGCAAACGGAAAATACAACTGGAAAAGTATTTGGAATGCAAGCACTTTAAATAAATCACACCTCAACTAATATTTAATTATAATTGGCGGATAAAATAAAATAAATGGCAACAGATGTTCTAAATACCTAGGTACATAGTTTTGTGCTACGGAAAAGTGTAGGTAAATAACAAATAATAAGTTTCAATCATAGATCGGTATGGAAATTGAGAGTGGTGCAGGTGCTATTACAAATTTAGATTACCTCTGACGACTAATTTGGCAGGAAAACTTGTAAGGGCGTCTTGAGTATGAAAATTGCTAGCAGTCACTTGACATTCCCAAATGCCATCATCAAATTCTAATTTAGCCGATTTAATCCATATCGAACATTCTCCTGTCTCTTGCGAACCTGCCCATTCGTATTTGTGAAGGTGCATTCCAACGGGCTGTAATAGACTAACATTTTTAAACATCTTTTCTCATTTTTATCTAATATAGCATGTAAAATTTGGTCATATTTCTTTCATATACCTCAAGAAAATTTACTTAATGATTTAAGAAATAAAAAATTTTTAACAAAAAAATCAAACCGCTTAAAAAACTGAAAAGCAAAAAGTTTCGACCGAATACAGACCACTTCGAATTATTTTATTCGATTAAGCTAACGTGCCTATCACGTTGAGGTTGGCTACGCCAGGATTCGTTTCAGCAAGTAGATATCCATATATTTAAATGGACCTTGTTGGAGCATACGTAATCCTAAAATGTAGCATCGTACTACAGATGGCGTTTACCGCGNCACAAGTAGCCCCTCCAATACTGTTTGTAGAGGAAAGTCAATTAATTTTGAAAAATTACCTAATTTTGGATACCCACTGCATTATTTGAAAATCTATCAACATTTTTTTTGAAATTGATAACACAAAATAAAATGTGTATATACTTAACATAAAAGAATAATTGTAACTAAAGCACATATGCAGCTAGATTGTTCACTACTAAGTGGCGCCAAAATATTATCTTATTTTTTGTAACGAAATTGAATGAAAGATAGTATTCTTTGAAGACCTTTTTCTAGATTTTGTTCATTTCATTCAACTAAACTGTATTTAAAATTGGCATTAATAGCCTCCTGGTGCCAGGATCGAATTTTACTTCCTTGGTATTGTCCTTTTTCAATGAAAGTCCTTCTACATCCAACATATGACAAGTGACAGCCGCCTCTCTACGTCCCCCAATACGGCCGGTCACCGTGGAGGTCAAGGACCGCAACCCTCCACTCCACTCACTATGCATATGCACATATAATGCACGTTCCTTATTATCACGCGAAAGGCTAATAGAATTTAAGCAAGCCATATCAACTATTAAATATGATATAATTGGTTTGGCAGAGATTAGACGAACAGGATATAACATAGAGGAAGCTGAAGACCACATATTTTGTAGAAAAGAATCCTAGATTATTATATTCTACCTACTCTCTCTTATGCATCACAAACATGGATATTCAACAGATTCACTAGAAACAAAATATCAACAACCCAGAGAGCCATGGAACGGACCACCCTAAAATTAAAACTAGAACATAAAAAACCAAATACTGATATCAGAAGCATGACAAAAGTTATCGATGCTTTACAACATTGTGTTGTGTCCCGCGACTATGTCGCGTTCTTAAATAGGGATGATGACAGTAACCAAGAATCACTAAAATTATGATGTAAATTAATAATATAGAACTAAAGTATTCTAAAAAACAATATTTTGTTTTTTATTACAACTGCGTTTAAGTTAATTTTAGTAAAAATAAAAGTACAAAATCTGACTATCTGCCATATTAGATCAAACGCCAATAGGAGGCGCGTGACGTCACGCTTTCGTAAACATTCTAACGTTCTGTTTAACGGTCGAACTTGTTAGCTTGTTTTGCTCATTTAGATATTATTTGCTCTGTGGCGAAATAACTCTTATTGTTTTTTTGTATGTAGATAAATGTTTTTTCTAGTTTTTCTATTTCAAATATTTCATTTCAAATAATATTTCATTCCAAATATTATTTCACTTCAAATATTATTTCAATTCTTTTCAATTACTTATATTATAAATACTTTGGTTTCCTTTCAATCTAAACTCTATTGTTCTCTCAATCACTTTTACCCAGAATTCCAACTTCAGCTATACCTGCATGCGCTCCCATACTAATATGTATCTGGTTTTACTCTTAATTGCTTTCTCTTTAATTCTATACTGTCTAATTCTATGTATTCCTATAAACTAGTGTCTTCACCCTCTCTCTAACTACTTTTCCTTCTAGAACTTTCTATCAAATTTACGAACAACCCTGTCCTATAAATACTCCAAAAATTCTTATCTATACACAGTTCTCGTCTACCGCCTCTACTACCATTCGTAAGTGCTTCTGTATTCTATTGTTATTCGCTACATTGTTTTCATTTTTGTTGTTATCTTTGTTATTGTTACTGTTTTGTTATCTTGCTCTTTTTGTCACTTTGTTCTTATATGTCTGTTGCATTTTTCCTGTGCCTTTTTGTTACTTGTGTTTTCGTTGTTATTGTTATAAATTGTTATTTGTTATTAGTGTTTTCTTGGTACTTAAATAATTTAACACCAAAAGACACTAAAGCTCCATTTATCTGATTTTTGATAGTTAAAAATTAGTATTGTGTTATTATAAGAGTGCGAAAAAGAAAAGTTAGCTATGGAACAAGGATTTATCAAGGCAAATAGCTCAAATTTGCCAAGGATCGACTTGTTGATGTTGGGAGGTNTTGTTGTATCCCGCGACTATGTCGCGTTCTTAAATTGGGCTGTACACGCTCACTTCCAAGCAAGTAACCAGTACACACTTTTTGAGAACAACTTTATTTCTTATTACTTACACTTAACTTAATTTATACTTAACCGTTAACTTAAAATAAAAAATGGAAAAGACGTAGAAAATGTGGTATGTTGCAAGAACAGGATTAGAATTAGAACTCCTCGAAATTTGGTACCTGCTCCCTTTTATAGGGACGCTAGAGAAAGCGCCATTTAGGACACTTCTCAGAAAAGTTTCAAGTACGATGCTAGTTTTATAGCACCAAGTGCACAAAGTTTGGCTTCGTTTTACAACGGCAAAAAAAATACAAGAAGTAAATATTACATTTTCTAGTTAAGTTTAAATCTTGATATTTCTTGTTAATAATGATATATGATATAATAATGATATGGGATATTTGATGATTACCTAAAGAGATATGAAACGCTTATTAAACTAATAATTAATATGTGGAATATAACAATTGCAAGAAACTAAAATGGGAATGGGCCGGCCATGTTGCTCGTATGGAGGATGAAAGATGGACAAAAAAGATAATAACATGGAAAGGCCCATTAGGTAAGAGACGAAGAGGAAGACCAATAGAGAGATGGCTCGACGAAAATTATGAGAACAGCGGGACAAAACTGGATAGAAAAAAGCAAAAGATAGAGACAAACTGAGAAAATGGAGGAGGCCTTCACTCAGTAGAGAGGTCCTTAGTAACACCAGTGATATTTCCATGTAAAATAATAATATAAAAAACCTAGTTTCATATGTAATTAAACCGATTAAGTCTCTTAAGTTTAAGTATAACCATATTTAATTGTAAATTTTTGTTTTAATGTTATTAAGGAATAAACAAGGCTTTATTATTATTAT
>NW_020439506.1:739829-751857 GCF_000699045.2 Agrilus planipennis | reverse complement strand
ACAGTAGACTTCCGAATTAATCGTTGTGTTATCCGGTAAAAGCTCAAAAAAAACGATTCCTTCAAAATCCCACCAAACAGACAGCATCACCTTTTTTTGGTGAATATCGGCTTTGGAAATGGCTTGAGCCGGCTCATCTTTTTTGTTCCATGACCTCTTGCGTTTGACGTTGTTGTATACAACCCATTGATGATGCGCTTCAAAAACGGATCATTTTCGTGACGTTTGAGAAGCGAATCGCAGACGTCAATGCGGCGACATAAATTTCTCTCTGTGAGTACATGGGGAACCCATACATCGAGCTTCGAGAATAATCCCAGGCCTTTCAAGTGGTCATAAACTGTTGAATTTGATAAATTTAACCTCAATCCGATCTCACGTGTTGTTATTCGCCGGTTCACATCAACTAATGCCTTTATCGCGTCTTTATCAGCTTGAACCGGCCTTCCCGAACGTGGTGCATGTTCGACATCAAAATTGCCGGATCGAAATTTAGCGAACCAGTTCTGGCACTGGCGCACTGTCAACACACCTTCTCCATACACATCAGTCAATCTGTAGTAAAACAGTAAGATATGTCGAAAATGCTGCTTATCGCTCTCCATATTTAAAAGGGCACCAACCAAAAACTACTGCGTAGAATTAATTGGAATTTTTCACACACAAGCCTTGCTATATGAGCTCTCAAAGCATATAAAAATTATACGGCTTAAATGTGAAGTTGGGTGCAAAAGAATACAATTAAATCCTCTGTAGGGAAAAAACGAAATGACTTTCCGAACAACCCTATATTATATTCGCTGACGTCACTGCTTTAACACGATAAAAGTGGATACAGGTGCCAGGAAGAAGCACTTTCTCCAACCTAATGTCTATCGCATAGGTTTCTGTGTGTAATTTTGGATAATAATCAGTAATCACCGTATATGATTGACCCAATTAACCAGACATAGGATATAATTGATTAGAGAGTTTTTGTTCTGCAAGGCGCTTCCAGTGTTTGATCGAGCATCATATCCAGTATGTAAACACAACCTGATTTATTATACATAATCCTAACAATAATTCAAACACACAACTACGTACATACATACACACATACATAGAAGTTGAACGGATCCCTCTCTACGCTAGCTCTACGCGGTTCCACACCAAAAGGCATATACACAAAGAGCAGCTAGCGTAACAAAAAGGGAGTGCCAATGCCCTCGAGCCCTCATTGTTCTCCTTCGGTTAAAATAATGGTCTCAAGACGCATAATAAGTGTACGCAATTATTCAACTAGATGGTTCAAATTAAACGGACGTATAATTACGTCTATAAACCTCCCCAACTTCTTCAGACCGCTGAGTTGCGTCGTTAGGCAGGCAAGAAATATCGCTCTTTTTAAAAGAAGTAAAAAAAATACGCTGGATACGACCAAATCAACGAAAAAATAAATTGGGGAATCCGGCGAAGGGTACGAAACTCACGTGTGGATTGCTGTTCAATATTGAACGTTAATTAAAAACGAGTTGTGAATTTTGACAGATTATACTTGTATTGTTTGCTATATTTACATTTATTTATCTCAAAAATACAACCGAAATACAAAATGCAAGGTAGGTATTTTTCTGAATAGTTCGTAAATTAATCGTTGTCGCAGTTGAGTCAAATACGTATCAAGAAGTCAGGATTTTCGCATTCATGAGATTGACTCTTATCCCATGAATACGAAAATCCTTTTGTAACTAATAAAATAAAACACTTGTCCAATTTTCTCTGTTTTTATTTAGGTATAGAGCTTTTTTATATAGGTATACAGTATAGTTACAGGCCTGACGCTGGAAGCTGGCGGAAATTTTAAAATGGTGTGGATGCGCGGTGGCAAAAGTAAGCAGTTTTAGGTATAAAGATTGCAGCCCTCATTCTTCAGTATTCCTATCAGGGGCGTAGATTAAATATTTAAAAGCAGGGATCAGTGAGTAAGTAATAGACATACAAACAGAAGAACTAATTGTTGATGTTGGTGACAGTGATAGAGATTCCGATGATGACAGTGAATGTGAAAACTAACTATAAAACAAAAGCAATAGGTTAATTTTTTCTTTTTGATAAGTCATGTTTTTACATTATTTTCTAGTACGCTACTATCCCATCTGTATTAATACTATAATTTACGCCTACTGAAAGCTTATTTGTGTATCGGTTCCAAGTCACTTACCCAAATAGGTCATACATGGGCAAGTACCTGCGCGACCGCTCGCCAGCTTCCTTCGTCAGACCTGTACTAAATGTGAAGATTGGAAAAACTTTGGCGGTTGTTATAGAACAAACAGAATAGCTCAAAACCCCAACGCCAAAACACGACACTGTAGTTGTTCGAAACACTTTTCGGTAACAAAGTTACCTTCTTCAGGACGGAAAAGTGCTTCGGACAACTACAGTGTCGTGTTTTGGCGTTGGGGTTTTGAGCTATTCTTTTTGTTCTAGTATAGTTACTACTTAACCCGACTAGGTGAAAACTAACGAAAAGTCCTACATAATATCTTTAGAATAGAGAACAGGTGTGTGTCATAAATCTGACAGAAAACAGATGTAAAACTTGTTCAAATACAAAATAATAGAATGTAACATGTTATTGATATTATGGAAACAATAATTTTATGATATATAATGCGTAGATTTGCGAAACATAGAAAGTATTAGAAATTAGCATTTATTAAGGTGGAATTCTGAAGTAAAAGAAAGCGACAGAGTATGGAATGAAAATAAGTAAAAATAAACCAATAAATATTGGTGTGAAGGTGAATGTAGAGTTAGATGCAATGTAAAAATTGAAAAAGAAAAATCAGAAGTCTCCAATTTTTATTTTCTAAGGAGTTAGAAAGCCCGGAATGGAAAAAAATTAAGGAAACATAAACCAAAGAATATGAACTGATATTGTTCTGATTCCGGTCTAAAGGTCGTCGTGTGTTGGAGTTGCTTCCTAATATTTCGCTAGCACGAGTGCCGAGTTATTCAGAGGTCCTTGGAGTGGCGATTTCTCTTTTGGGTGTTTCATTCCCACCAGCCACTGATGCTGGTGGGCGGGCAATCCCTCCGAACTACGTCGGAAGGTAGGGTAGTAGGTCTTCTTCATCCTCCTTTCAGAAATCGTGGGAATGGGTGGGTGGTGGTTCGGGTGAGAAAGATGAGACGGACGAAATGAAGACAGAAAAGAATGAAATATTACTGCCCCAGCATTTGCCTAAGTGATCCATTGAAACCTTAGAAAAACTTGGATCAAGGAAGATGGATCCGGAATCGAATCATCGTTCTCCCGAATGCTAAGTAATGGACCAAACTTCTAGGCCATGGCGCTCGGTGGGCATTTCTCTTGTGCAAGTTGTATTTATACCAGCGGGCAACAGGTGGAGCTTGTTCCCGTCTAGTCAATCGTAGTATGCCGGTCGGTATTGTTCGAGTGTTCCTTAGGATCGTGTTCCAGATTTGGTTGAGTCTGTGTGTCTCCTCCTTCTTGTTTAAGCTCCCCAGATGTTTTTGTATCTCGATGACCTCTGTAACCATTCTGCTGTGACAACCGTTGATCGAAGCCAGTAATTTGCACTTCTCAAAGAGTATTTTGTGATCGCCGTTGCTTACTGCATATTCAGCGACAGCCGAATTTTACACAACAACTTGCTTTGTGATCCTTGAGTCTCCTTCCCATCGATCCCTTAGTGATGTAGACTTTTCCGTAAGAGCAAGGTATTCTGTAGACTACTGAGGCTTAAAAGGGGTCTCTTTTGCCTTTAGCTGATCTGATGGTCTGCTGAATCTTCTTCGTAGGCTTGAAGATGTCATGTCTGTCTGTCAATTCGGTCCGTGACCTTTGGAACATACGGTAGATATGCTAGATCTACCTATTTCTGTAACCATTTGCCTTGAAAGCGGGCTTTAAGAGTTCCGCCTGGTGATTTTTCTGTTCGCAGATCCTTGTAGTTCGTATAGTCAAGGTCTTGATGACGCTATACTTTTGACTTAGGTGGTGGTTGAATAATACGTGCAGATACCTGTCCTTGTGTGTAAGTTTTCGGTATACCGTGTGATATATGTATTTGTTGCCTAATTTTCTTACCAGTACATCCAAGAATGCTAACTGTTGATCCTTCTCAATCTAGTTGGTGGGATTGTCTGTTCTGGTGTTGGGGGAAGTAGTTCAGCTTTTCCATTCCATGTTTAGATATCAAATTGGGTAATATTTATTGTAAGAAGTGATTTGAATTAATTTAAAATCTAAAAAAAGCTGAAAATCCAACTGCAGAACAAAAGAACCTATTCTTCTTTTACCTATGGACAGACTAATTTCTCTGCTTTTAGAAAAAACTCAATTTAATAAGCAAATTAATTACCGTTTTATCTCATAATAATGGATATGGTACGAAATTGATTTTAAAAGTAATTTTAAAGAAACAAAAGAAATTACTACTAAAAGAATGCTGTTTCAAGAACAAAAAATACAGATTGCTAAACAAATAAGAAATACAATTTTAAATTTTATTTCAGCAAACAAAAACAATTTAGTGTGGCGAAAGAACTTTTATTGTTTTTTTTGTGTAAATATTTTGTACATATATTTCTCCTAATTTTATTTCTGTCACAATGCATAATATTTCTTCAATGTAGAGTACGACTTCTTATCTTTTGCATGCCTTTGTTTCCATTCTATTTCTATTCTATTGTCCCTAATCACCTTTACCTAGAAATCTAACTGCAACCGTTTCTGCATGCACCTTGTACTAATAGCTGGATTTTCCCTTAATTACCTTACCTAAAATTCTATACTGTTCAACCTCTTCAATTCTTCGTATTTCTGTAAGCTCGTGTCTTCAACCCCTATTGCCAGTCTTTGTCTATCTTGAGTATTCTATCTCTTTTTACTAACATTTTCCTACTATAAATACTCCTAACATCCCTATCAGAAATTAATTCATCTGTGTCTCTACATTCAACCGTCTCGTTAGTAAGTCTCTTTTCCTGTTATAAATTGTTATTATTATCATTGCTATTGTTGTTGTCTTTGTTATTGTTATTATTATTGTTGTTGTTATTTCTTTGTGTGTTTCGGCTGTTGTGTTTTATTTTTACCATCTGTTTGTTTTGTTGTTTAATTTGTTGTTGGCATAAAATTTTGGTTAATTGTTTAAATAGTGTTTTTCTTTAATTATTTTATTAATAATTATACTAAAGACACTAAATTAGGTTCGCATTTATTTAACAATAAAGAAAAAACTGGTATGCCAAAAAGAATATGGCATACCAAATCAACTTCAAAGACTGTAGTTCTTTTTACATTGGTCAGGCAGAGCGAGTTTTAAAAATATGAATCGTCGAGTATGTTAAATCCATCATAAAAGAACAATAAATAAATTGCAGAAAACCGTATTTTTATTTAGGCGCGCAAAATATCAAATTTAAACCAACAGATCGTGAATAATAAAACAGATTTTATAGAACAGTTACTGATTGAACTTGAATCTTCAGTATACACAAATACTCCTTTGAAAACGATGCGATAGCCCACACTACAATCAGATTATACAAATTAATTTTATAAAGCATGTACCAAACGCCTTTAGATTTTATTTAATTAATTAGTAACAATGTTTTATTAACTGTAAAGCATTAAATCTACTTTTAAAAAAGTATTCTTCGGACTGCTTCAAATTTAACTAACAGAAAAACGAAATGTGTGCTGGGACACATAGTAGAAATGAAACTTCAACGGACAAGTGGAAAAGAATCGCAACAAAATTTTTACTTCAAGTTTTACGGGCAAATTGTTAATGTACCTGTAAAACTTCAAGTAAAAATGTTTTGCAAAATAAGATCTGGTTAGGTTAGGTACATTTTAATGAATGCATTTTTTTCTGTCAACACTTTTGTTGTAACATTCAAAAAACTGAACCATCGACAAAGTTTTCTTGTTATTAATTTGTATCCTTAACAAACTCTATTTATTTATTAATACGTTTTTTACACAGTCTGCAAATAGAGGCAATGATGCCCAGTCACGTGGAGAGCAGAGGGAAGAAAACAACAGCTGAGTACAACACACGCCGCCGGGACTCTAGCGCACTCCCCGCACTCCGCGCGGCTGCGCATTATATCCATCTAATACAGTCGTTGCCCTCTCTCCGCCTCCGCCAGTCTTTCTTTCCCTGCTCCGCAGTTCACAACGCGATATACCGTCTACCCTCTTTAAACGGCCGTAACGTATTTTCGTGACAGAAAAAATCGTAATACCTCGAATTTTTTAAGAAGTTTCACTTCAAAAAATAAATAAACAATACTTTATTTTTTTGAATTTATCTATAGATACGTATTACGATTTTGGAATTTTAGAATTAGCTCCTTGTTAAATCATTTATTAACCAACCAGTTAAGTTTTTTACAATAAAACTATTACGTAAACAAATTAAAAAAATTATTTTTATTTACCCTAAAAGGCTCTTATCATATAAAAACCAAACTTAACAATAAATAAAAATAAAAACTGTATTCTTCTTCCCTCTCATTCTCTATTCTCGTCTTAATATTTTTTTAAATGGAGTAGCACCCTTGCCTTCTGCTCTCAACAATTCTTTAAAATCACTCCCTGCTTCATTTTCATCACCTTCCTCTATCAAGCGCTGTATTCTTCTTTCCACATATTCTACACTCTTTCAACCAATATTTATTATCATTACCTTCATTCCACATTCTGAACCTTGTTATAATCGTCATATCCTTATTTCCTCTCAAATATTCCGGTATTATATTACCCTGCCAGTCTTTCCACATCCGCCCTTTCATCTATTATCAGCAGTATAATATATAGTCGAATGAATAACGCACAATATCGCGAAAATATTTTGTTTGATACTTATCCGAATTTGCCTGCATCAATGACAAACAAACATAGTCAAGGTACAAACTAATTTACAAAGGAGGTGCTTATGTTCAATATCTGGGATGTTCAAAATAAATAGAAATAAACATTGATCAACGATATCATTGGTAAAGGCTGTCGCAGCCAATAGGTAATCTGACTGTTCGGATCCAATTGGAGATGGAAGGACCTTTGGAGAAGCTCGTTAGAAAGAAACCCCAACACACGACAGCATTTAGATCCGAATGAGAACATCAGTTGAGTATTATCATCACCAGAAGACATATTTCTTTTAGGTGTTATTTACAAATCTCATACTCCAAGACAGTTAAACAAGTTAAAATTTATTATATCGCCAACTATGAAGACTAGACTTCAACTGAGAACCAGTCTATAAAAAAATGATAATAGCTTCTTGACTATTACTCTTATAACACATATTTTTTCTTTATATAAATAAATATATAAATAGCGTCAATTTTTGCTAATTTTTTCTAATTAGTTTCCCTAATGTCAGTTAAATTCAAATTTTGACGTAGAAATTAGGCACTGGGTAGAATATTTCATTTAATCCATTTATTTTTTGTATTTTTCCCACTAAAAAGGCAGTGTTTGTGATCGAATTCCTTTAATCTCAGTATTCAAATTTTTTCAGAGCGGGCGTTTTCAGAACGCGGAGATCGTTCTCCTGTATGGTCTCCATGATGCCTACGCTGGCTACTGACGATGCTATACTTGTAAATGCTTTCAAAATATGTAATAATAAAAAGCAAATTGAGCTCATGAATAGTGGCTTCTATCGACAAAACTGTTAATCGACAGATTTAGACTGCATACGGCCATACTCTCCTCTCCCCTATCTAGTAGCTATAACAAAACCCGTAAAAGTGTTAATGTAGATTAATAGTAGTTTGTTTAATTATCCATGTACGTATATTGTGATCGTAAAATTCCTGTCATGACCAGTTACATGGTTCAAGAGAATCGGAGGTCAAAATGGAAAAATACAATATGGTAGCAATTTCTGATATAATTTGCGACGAATCCGGTTTTGACGTGGTCTCTAAATGCTAAGATTTCAAGATATCAAAATTCTAAAAATCCAACTGTCTAGTTGTCTTGAGAGTATTACTTCGTAAAATAAAAGAACAAAACAACCAAGACAGTGATTCGATGCAGTTTTGATTCGGGTCTAAAGGCTATGTGTTCACATTGCTTCCTAACGTTGCGAGGTCCTTCCATTTCTGGTGCTGGCTGTACAGCGGAGATGGAAGGACCTCTGAAGAAGCTCGCTACTCGTGCTAGCGAAACGTTCGGAACCTACTGCCCGTTTACTTTACCAATTAACCAAGAGTGTAGAGTAAAAATTTTCCAGATAACTCTTGTCACTCAATTGGGATCTGCCCTAAGAAGGG
This sequence comes from Agrilus planipennis, assembly GCF_000699045.2. Taxonomy (NCBI): domain Eukaryota; kingdom Metazoa; phylum Arthropoda; class Insecta; order Coleoptera; family Buprestidae; genus Agrilus; species Agrilus planipennis. Next base: position 743,550 of record NW_020439506.1, on the reverse strand, counting down.
CATTATTTTGAAATATAATAAGTTCTACATCCGAATGAAGGTAATTCGGCTGGTTTGGGTTTAAGATTAAGACAACTCGAAATTTCAACGTGCTAGAGTAAACTCCTGTACGCTGCTGCCAAATACATTGGAGATGATTACCTTCCTTTCTACTTTTTGTTTTTAATCCACCTTAGTAGAGCATTCTAAAAAAAGTGCTCGCAACAGGGAGACCATTGTTGTAGCGGTCCGAAAACAGAAAACAAAAAGAGAGTTGACGGTGAATTCAATCTGATTCCACAATTGCCTTAGAAGACTCAAATTTCTACAAATTTTTCAATCCCAATATTAAAACAGACAATTTAATATTATTTGGGTTGTAATGTTGACACTTAATTTTAGGACTATATTATTCGAATTAAATGACAAAATATTCGTCGAAAATTATTAATCCCTTAATTATTTTTCTACTTTTACTACAGCTACTATTCTGAAGTGTTTTGGATTCCTGATCCATGCTGGTAAACGTTAGCTTATTTGTTATGAAAAGAAATTTTATTAAAAAGAATTTCTCTAGTCATGCATTCATTTGTTTCCTACTTTATACAGACCTTATTGTCTTTTTGCCAGGAGCATGTGCCTCTTTTATTTTGAATCTTGCAAACCAGAAGAGCATCTTGGCCTGGGTTAACTTCTGTATAAGACGGTTGCTGTTCAAACCTTTGCATGCATTTGGTAACTGTAAATAATAAAGGATAAGTACAATTAAAAAAAGATATTAAAGATCGTACATATGTGAAGTTGTCTCTTTTTAGATACAATATTTAAGTTGGTAACATACATATTTAATTAGAATTGTTTAGTTACTACTACTGGTATATATACCTTCCTATAAACGCAAAGCAACAAAAGTGGAAAACAGGTTAACATTGTAATNAACAAGTTTTGAAGGGGTCATTTTTCGATTTCTAAGGCCCGCATATCAAAAAAACATTTTAAACCATATTTGGACGTATTTTTGCCATATAAACTGCTTTTGCATGAAAAAAAAATAGCGGTTAAAAAAACAATGTTGTGTATCTAAGGGCTCATTTATAGGACCCTGATGAGGACGCGGTGCCCGACGACAGACTCAGAGAACGTTTGTGAAGGTAGATTTTAGAAAATTTTCGACTTTCTTATATATTGTATATCTTCTAACTAATACTATAAATGCGAATGTGTTTGTTTATTTATTACTATTTCTACTACAACTCAACCGATTGTCATTAAATATTGTAAACACATTATTAGGGGCACACAAAAGGACATAGGATACCTTTTATCCAGAAAAGGAAAACTGTTCCCGAGGGATAGAAAAACAAGTTTTATATGGTCGTCGATGATTCTCGACACCCATGTAGGACATCAAAAAAATAAAATACATTTTGGCGGCCACCTGCATTATGAAAAATAATAAATTACTCCCAAATACTTCACCTCATTTTAATATTTACTCCTGCATATAAAGATCTTGAATATTACCATAATAGCTTAATTTAGAAACATGCAATTCTGCTCATAAACTGTCATTTAAATTTCAACGTTATTTTAGAATGTATAATTGATATAGCTTGCTTTTTATAGAAACTCTAAAATTCCGAGGCTGTAATCAACGTGTTCGTCTGAAATACTTCCTGTGCACGCACGGGGAATACCACAACTATTTCTTGTAAACGGTGGTTTATGCCAGACAGAATAGGAGAAGAGGTTTGAAAATAGAATTTAAAAATTGAGATACAAAAATAAATTTACATTATATTTAGAACAGATGTTCAATCTGACTCATGAAAGAAATGTAGTTTTAGTAAATATAAAGAAAACTGGAACCTTTAGCGGTCTTGTATTTTGGCGTTAGGGTTTGAGCAATTTAGTGTGTTATTTTGTATTTGCAACAATCTTTTGAGAAATCAATTTTAACTCACTTAGAGGATGATTTATTATCCATCGGTCGGTTCTTGCTTGCGGGCAGACCTAAGAGCCACCTAGAATCAATTTATATGTTACAGTTAAAACCAGTTTTTAGATAGAACGCGTTTTCCCTAGTTAGAACTATAGAAGTTTTTACTAAATATCTTTGTAAAACTAGAAATACCTAGTCAAAATTAGAATTTACCGCTAACATATTTGATTTTTAGATAAAAGTAGTTGTCACTCGAAGTTTTCGATTAAACTAGCATTAGAGAAACTAATTTCCGATTGAAAACAAGATATAGTTTTAACAATATTTATTAAAAAGATCAAGGACACAATAGTCATATACCTAGTATAAATAATAATCATACACTAAAGGAACATTTTAGGGAACATCGACATAATGTAATTGCCAAAGTGACAATATTAATTCAAGGTAAATAAAATAAACAAGTCAACAGAACACAACCATAAAATTTAAAAAAGGAACATTGGTTAACACAATAAAAAATAATCAAACAACCTTAAAAATAAGAAAGGACGAGGACCTACTTGTTATTGCAACCAATCAGTATAAGTTTTGTCTAGTAAGAACTACTTTTAACTGATATTAAATTTTGAGCATTAGTTAATTCTAGTTTTTACAAAGGAATTTAGTAAAAGCTAGTTCTAACTAGGGAAAACGCGTTCTATATAAAAACGGGCTATAATTCTAACATAAGGATGATGAAAACAAACACTATGTGGGGCCCTATAAGGAGTTCCCGAAAAGTAGGAACTCTGTGATGGGATGCTCAAAAACTAAAAGTACAGTTTTTTAAAGTATCTAAAATTCTGATTATTTTCGTTTTTTTTTTAAGAACTTCGCGCCCGCTTTCGATCAAGGGAACTTCTGGTTCAATTTTTCCAAGGCATTTTCGTTCTGATTTTGAGTTTTTTGTTTGGCAAAGTGGCAGCCGAGTTTAAATTGTGAGAAACGTTCCCTTGTTTGGTGTACTGATAACAGTTCTGTTTTCTTTAATAATCGAATAACTGTATTAGTGATTAGTCTTTTTCGACCAGTTCAGTTCGCATTAAGTTTGTACTCTTGTTTCTATTCATTCATTCATACTTGAGGCATAACGGCGCTGGGATTAAAACAGGTAGGCGTATGCGTGCTGGTCAACTACATACGAGGGATGAAGCTTGTGACTAACTTACGATTAACTCAGAGAGATTAGTGTTTTTGCAGTCGTAAGATAAAAAATTATCCGGAGACCACTCGGAAGATGCGTTACTGAACTCCCGTTCTACTAGAATGTTTTAAATAAAACTAGTAGCGAATTTAATTGATGTTTTTAATGAGAATGTTTCTTACACACTAACTAACAAAATTAAATTTACTTAAAAAATAGAGAACTAAGAAAGGGGGTGGAGTCTAAATGAAAGATATTATGGTGGTGGATAAATATAGGAATTTCCGTCATATACGAGAGGGTGTTGAGTACAACCAGATATAGAAAAGTTCTAGAAACAGGTATCAAAGAGCAAACAATAAGCCAGGTATTAGTGACAGAAAAACCTCATTTATACTACCAGGAATTATTGAATTTATCACGTACATTTTGTCTGTATGACAATGAAATTATTCACAAAATATTGTAAAACCAAATAATAAAAAGGAATTTATGACCTAAAATGCTTGAAGAAATGTTTGAAGTTGAACTGAACAAAGAAATTTGAAATGTAAATAAAGTGAATAATAACCCTAGATCCAACTAAATGGAAAAGTTTTTGAATAAAAATAATT
>NW_020439506.1:735628-739724 GCF_000699045.2 Agrilus planipennis | reverse complement strand
CTGTTTCTGCCTCTAATATGTCTCTGACTAGACCTTCATGCCTGAGAAGGTGTCCTACCAACCTATCTCGCCTATTTCTTATTGACTTCCATAGAGTCCTCTGTTCTCCTATTCTTTCTATCCACGGTGTTCTCATCATTCGCATGTAACAACACATTTGGATCTAGGTCTACCTCTACTCTTCCTGTTTTTTATTGACTTCCATAGAGTCCTCTCTTCTTCTATTCTTTCTAATAACTCTTAATTTCTATTTCTAAACTTCTCTATCCATGGTATCCTCATCATTCGCCGGTAACACCACACTTCGAATGCATCTAATCTTTTCCGTCGCGCCCACCGTCCATGATTCCAAACATACACTTTTAATAATATTTTTCAAATTTCTAAATTAATAGTTCGCGAGCATATTACTATCTTCTGCTTTATTTCCCTACTAATCCTTCAGTCTTAACTTATCTAACTTCCTAGATACCTAAAATCGGTCATTTCTTCTAATTTTTCGTCTCCTATCTCTATAATCGCTTTTCCCCTACTTTTTCTTCCTTTGCATACCAGTATTTTTATTTTTATACAGTATTGTTACATCAGTACCGTATCCATTTTATTTAAAGCCATCTCTAGCTCCTCTTTGCTAGATGCTAATACTGCTATGTCATTTGCAAATCTAAGCATACTAGAGTATATCTATCCCTACAGTTGTACTGTCTATAATGTAGGGCTAGATATACAGGGGATTTAAGAATGTGTCAAATAAATTATGAACGTTCGTGTCAAATAAAATAATAGAAGTGGGCTAGATGAACGCCAAAAACAATTTCCAATTGAAGCAACTAGTTGAAACAAAAGTCACAAAAGACAATTTAACGGATACGGGTCTTAATGCAGAGGAACTATGCTAGTACGGCGTTCAAAATGTGTTTTCCTTGAATATTGTGAAAAACTGATTGAAATGTTTGCCCACTGGAAACAAAGGAGTGTCAATAACACATTACCTATATTAAAAAATAATATTATTGCGGTTCTACGGGCAATTCAATTATAAGCACGGGGGGGAAAATTGAAACTTTGGAGTTGTAACTCAAAGTTAATATGTTTTCATTTTTCTTCTGAAAGTTTCAAAACATGCAAACAATGAACATGTGTCGTCACTCTATATGTCTATATAATATAATCTTGTAATATTATGCAGAACTTGTAGCGTAATTTGCTGTTGCTCGGTGTTTTTATTATTGTTAAGTTCTCCTTAGGTTGAGACTTTACTCATACATCCCAAACTATCTCGAATTGGGGTTACCAACTCAAAATTTTAGAAAGTTCGAATAAGTTGGGAAACACGCATTTAATAAGTATACAGAGGTATACAAATTAATAAGATGCTTTTTTTAATGGAAACAAATGAAGACACGTTTAATACTCAAAGTAATCTCCATTATTTTTGATGAATTTATTTCATTGTTTAGTCAACTGACAAATTCCAGGGGGTTGGGGGGTGTGGTTCTGATTAAATAAATTCATTACTGCTTTCTTAAACCTTGTCAACTGTTCTCAAGTTCTTATTAGCTAGGTGATTCTGAAGTGACTGGAATTGATGGTAATACGACGGGTCAAAATCCTAACCTAATCCTCAGATGTCATCTGTGGATTAGGATAGGATCATGTTATAATTGCCGCTACCAGTGAAAGGCCTCTGTTGCTCTAAAGTATCGCTAAAACGTATAAGGCGCTGTTGATACAGGTCTGCAGTAACAATCTGACCAGATTTCAGCAACTCATAATGCACTACGCCTTTCATATCCCACCTGATAAATACCAACACTTTTTGTGAACATATTGTAATGTTCGTGGGTTTAACAAAATTTCCTTCTAAGACTGATAACGACAAAAACTATTTATTTACACTAATTATTAAAGAACTTAAAAAAAATTATTACTAAACTTAGGTTATGAATTATTCTATTTATTTACACTACTGTTGATAAATCACTATTCACTGCGCTATTTATTTCATTGCTATCAATCTGAATTTATTTCTGGATTCACTTCTGCAACGGTCAATTTTTTTCTACTTTTCGGCGATCGTCTCTTCCTTTAAATACTCTTTTGTTTACTTTCTGGATCTCTCTGGAGACATCCGAATAGTTTATTTTTTCTTTGAACTGTTTAACTGTTTTCCAAGAACGGAGCACATGAAGAAAGGCGCCCGTGGCATACGTGTGCCCGATCGCACACAACCGATCGCACACAAACACACTCGTGCTAGCTACAATATGTTGGGCTTTGGAGTCAATGTTGACGGTTCACCGGGATTCGCCCAAGATTTTTTACGTTTAAGGTTTTCGTACAACATCTATCTTTCTTCGCCCGTAATAATTTTATAAAGAAAATCTTTTATTTAAACGCCGCTCTATGTTTTCTAGGGTTAAGTTATGCTGGACCCATCTAGCCTGCTTTTGAACTTTACCAAGTTGATGTAGACGATGTAAAACCCATTGCTGAGTAACACCTAGTTGTAGTGCAAACTTAGCTTCAGTCTGAATAGGATCTTCTCTTAACAGTTTTTCCAGTTCCTCATCGTCAAACTCTTGCGGTTGGTCCAAGCGTAATCGATCTGAACGATCAAAATCTCCCATTCTAAACCTTTGATACCACTTTTTACACGTTTTGTGTGTTACAGCATTTTCCCCCAGGGCAGCATTATTCTTTAATTGAAATGCAAAATGGATGCAGTGCCTCAAATGTTATTTGTCGACAGAAATATTGCCCATTTCTTATTTTACATTATATAACCTCGTTTGTTAGATGTGCATTGCTGTTAAGAACTTAATGATATGCCTACACTTAAAGTTAAGTCAATTTAATGTAGCTTTGATATGAAATGATTCAGATACAAAATAAAAGTCCGTTCTTAATTTGTATACCTAATATAAATGTACAAAAAAAACTTATCCGTTTTGGATGGTTAAAAAATAATCAACCGGTAGATTAATTAATTAATTAATTTAAATATTCAAAATAATAGCGCTCACTGACGCACTTTATACTATAGGTAGAGAATTAGTATAGTAACTGCGTTGTGATTGAATAAAGGAACAATAAAATTTGTTTTTCTTAAAAATTGAAAAACCCTGAGATTACTAAACATTAGTTTTTGAATTAACATTCTATCCTCCACAGATTACCTCAATGAGAAAACGTTGTTACTGCTTTCACACCCTCGCCAGAAGATTATTTTTTATAAATTGGAGTCCAGAGAAAACTTAATTTTTCTGGAGTCCCCGGACTAAAACTGGAGCGTTGGTAATCCTATATCGAATCCTTCAAATTTTGTTTCACGATTAACTATTTAATTATGGTAAAGTGCTTCATTTAACACTTCACCCTTTCCCTATCTATGTTCTACAGAATTTTTCTAGGTATTCTGTAGAATACTAAAATTATATATCGCTCTTTTATTTTTGATAATGATTGTTAAAAATATTGCATGTCAAATTTTTAATGAAAACTATTCAGAAATGTGTTATAACATCGATTCTTTTACGCCGTCGATGTTTTAAAGTAAATACCTACTTAAGACCTTTTTTTTAGCGTAAGCAGAACTAATTAAAGTTGTCGAGGGTCCCTCGAGGTTATAACAATGCTAATGTAGCGTTTGGCCTCGACTCACATGAATATCCTGGAGGCTCCGTAAGGATTTAATATTACATCTTGTCGCAGCTCAAGCGGGGAGCTTTTGTTCACTGAAATGATATTAACTTGACGAGTGGCTCATAATTTTATTCTGAATTCGAGAACTCCCTGGGGTTTTGTTAAAGTTTTATAGATGCATCAATACTGACACGATTATTACTTTTTCATGATTAGAATAAGTATTGATAAGACAAATATCCTATTGGTATCTTGATCCTTTTTTTTCGTGCACAGTAAATATTCGGCAGTGTGAATCACATAAATAACAACACTAACACAGAGTCGACACGTTTTAGTGGTATAATAAATAAATACATGGAAGTCCGAAAGTCTGACTGTATTTCTGACACAACCATGTCTGTTACTTTCAAACAAATGAAAAAATAACAATTGTTCACATTATCACTTT
>NW_020439506.1:727314-735057 GCF_000699045.2 Agrilus planipennis | reverse complement strand
AAATTTTTTTTTATTGAATTTTATTTGAATTATAGTGTATGAAAATTATCAAAATAATGCAGGTGAGACCGCAGCAATTTTTTTATGGGGTTTTACTTAGATGACTACCCTCTTTTTATGGTACAGTGGTGGAGGAGACATCCTCTTTCAATCCCACCCACCTCAAGAGGGTGGGGGCCATCATCTAGACATTTACCAAGTTTTTTTACAAAAGTGGTAATAATAGTAATAAGTACCTTCATAACCTAAAATTATTTTCGATTACACAGAATGTCCCATTTTTCTTTGAGGCAACCTAACTTCATTCTCCTCGTTAAATTTAAATACCACTTTGTAAACCATATATCATGCCTAAAATGCATCAGTTTCCATAAAATTCGCACTATATCAATAAATAGGCTGTTGTAGTGCTCTGCGCCATTTTGAATATCTCCGAAACAAAAGCACACAGATGTGTGCTATTTTCACACAGATTGTTGAAGAAATGGCCCACTATTAACGCGAACGTGTTCTTTTCAAATTCATTGAAATCTGCCACTTAAAAAACACAAAAAAATTGTTTCGAACTGGCATAACTATTTTCTTTTATTGGAATACTATAATATTTGTCAGCTCATCATGTGCAAAATTTTATTTCCTTTCGTTCAATATAAGGATGTTACTGTCTACGACTAATACTTTTTGAGAAATTAGACTTTTTTATAATATCGATTTATATCAGGATACCAAATATGCCTTGGTCGCCGATTAGTTTTTATCCACCTTTATTTCCTACGAACGTCAATTTCGTGTGCTTGATAAGGTGCTAAGTAACGTTTCGTATTATAATTTAGATATATGGTACCACTTTTGTAACAAACTTTTTTTGATATCTTCAACTGTAAAGCAGTTATTGAAGAAACGCATTTGCTTGGGACACTCTGTATAAAAATAAAAATCCTGATTCACTGACTCAAGTCATCAACGCCCAGACTACATTCTAAACAGCTAATAATTTGCTCAAAGGTGTTTTTTATAATGCATACAAGGAAAACGGAAGGATATTTCAAAATTCAACCCGTAAGGGTGTGAAAAAAGGTAACAATATTTGCGTGAAGTATTTTTTTAAAGGTAGATTTACTTGAAATTTGGTCTTTGATATAATTAACCAAACTCCTACACATTTTAAACAATTCTACTACAGAAGAGTTATGCTCAATGATGGAAACTGGTTGCGATTAGAAAAAAGTAAAACACTAATACATGCTCAAAACAACGAATAATAAAATATAAATTTTTGCCAAAGATGAGTATTTATTTAACCATCCTCTGTTATTGATACACTAGACATTCGATATCGTGAACTTTGCATAAAGGAAACCTCGCATAACGTGGACAACTTATTAATTAGACTAGATCACCGTATACAGTGAACAAACTAAAGCTTCGCTTATACAAACGAATGCCCCCTGACCTTAAAAGTTGAAATTTCAATTTGTTGGAGTGGAATCAATGTAATAACGAATTTGAATATGTTGTTTTCGAAAACTGTTAAACTGACGTGGAAATGGAAAAGAACTCTAACCGTTGAATATAGTTTCATTTGATAGAGCTGCAATACTGTTATGTTTCAGTAGTTGTGATATATGTTGAGGACGGAGCAGAGACGAACAAAGCTTTAAATGTAGTAACCCAGTGAGCAGAAAAAAGTGACGTCGATATTGTTCACTTGATGCTCGAATATACGGAGCGAATAAGAGCGATATCATACAGTGTTAAAATGCGGAAGTGAAACTGGATGCTGCTTATGGGAACAATTTGCTTTCTATAGCACCATTTAGATATTGGTTTACCAAGGAAATTATTAAAAAGGTAGAGAGTAGAGGACCAAAAATATAGGTATCGTCGTCATCCTCCATTTTGGACCCAACCAACAGAAACGATAGCAACAAGTGATTCAGACTAAATATCGTCAGTTGGATTACAAAGATAGAAGAGTGATACTTAGTTTGTATAAAGAGCAACAGACAGTTATAGAGCTGCAACTGCAACGTAAAGAAGTAAATATTAGGAAGGGAGTCAGACAGGGATGCACACTGTCAGCGCTACGTTTTAATCTATACATCGAAGACGCGATCAACATCATTAAAGACAGTACAACTGTAGGGATAGATGTAGTGGGGCAAAAGATTACTATGCTTAGATTTGCAGATGATATAGCAGTATTAACATCTAGCAAGGAGTACTTAGAGATAGCTTTCAATAAAATAGAAGCGGTGCTGACAGATCAGTTTTGTACGAAAATAAATAAAAGTAAAACTAAAATACTGGTATGCAAGGGAAGAAAAGAGCGAATATAAAGATAGGAGACGAAAAATTAGAAGAAGTNAAGCAAGATCTATTTACTTTTAGAATGATATCTACCAACTGTACTTAATCCACGGCGTAGATCACCATACGTGATGGGCACGTTACCAAAATCGAACAAAGAAGTTCACGATGATCAGAGTCAGTGTTCTGTCGAAACTACAGTTACGAATCTTAGTTGCGATCTTGTGTCGCAGATAGTTTCAACAGGACACAGACCAACTTTACCTGCTGTCAAATTCCAAAAGGTGATGCCGCCTTTTCATGATTGCATCTAATAACTAGAATGTCCCTATGTTTGGTTTTCATTTCGCCATTAGCGAATAAAATTCTCCTCTAGTGAACAGGGACATGTTCAGCTAGTTTCATTTACAACATTTTTCTCAATATTTATGTAACATGAAACAATAATATTGAGAGTTTACGGTCGCAAGGTGAAAACCAATAACCATTTCGAATAAAAATAATAAAAACACAGGCCATCCACTACCGTTTATGCCACCACTTCAGTCCATTAAGAAGTTTTACATCCAATGGTAGTATGATCGTTTAAAATAACCAGTAATAAATTTCTAATAAAAGCTAAACGCTCGTTTTATTATCATGCATGTCGAACGACTCGGTAGATTCGACAGGAAATTGTCGATATCAAATCTTCGATATAATCACATGCATTCAAACACACATATCCATGTATCTATAAGCGTATATACAAGTACACTTACACAAACGAAATAATATCTAGTGTGCCGTATAGATCGCTATAAAAGAGCAGTCGGAAACGAGAAACGCCAAAGCCGATCGCAATAAAAATTGTCGAGTCGATTCTATTCATATTCGAGCTAAACAACACTAAATACTGTGACACATAAACAATCCCACCATTACCATTAACGTCAAATTGTAGCGTCAGTCCAACATTTGTCTTTCTCCTTGTGGCTAAATTAGATTAAAATCCGATACAATAACAATTTTTATCTGTATTCCATTTTACCTGTTTATCCGTTTGTTTGTAACAAATAAGTTAAAAAACTGATAAAATTTTAATGGGAGAATATACGTATGGGCAGGTCTATAAAAAATTAGCCTGACCTTGGAATCCTTCTTATAGACTACTCTATCTAGCGACGAAACATACAACTAAGATGTGGTAAAAACGTATGTGAATCGTACTGTGAAGCAGTAGTGTACATTGTGAATTTTTTATTATAATAATAAAAAATGTTGAATTAATTAATAATAAATGGTTCATTATGGAACCTATAACGTTTTTAAAAACAAATAAAAAGATAGTCTGTATAGTAAAAGGCTGTAATAAAAAGCTAACCGTTTTGTGTACGTAAAAACTACATTAGGAAAATTTGAGAAAACAAAAGAACGAACTACAAATTTGGATAAAAGCAATAGGTTCGAGTACATTTCTTCCAAAAACATTTTTTATCGTTGCCTACATAAAAATACTCCAGTTTAATTAATGTCATATCTATAAAAAAAAACATTAAAAATTTTGATAGAACAAAATTAAGATAACTTCAAACTGAAAATATATTATGACATAACTATTTTTAGGTTAGGAACTTACCTATTGCAATAATGTGTTTGCAACTTCACCTAAACCTGTTTTACATGAACATTGTATTGATATAATATCACCATTTAAAATAATTTTACTATTTATATCATAAATCCGAAGTTTGTAAACAAAAAGTAGCAAAATTCACATTACTTGAAGGTTATGTTTCAGATGGATTTTTTTGTAATTTATATACATTACAGATACGTTGCCCTTCAAGAAAATTCCTTTTTCGATGATTTGTATCAGCCCAATTACATTTTGTTCTGATACTTATCATTTTATTGCAGAGAAGTTACACAAATCGTCGCCATGTTTTTTAAACCGTCCATTCAATGTATTCTAATAGAAAAAGTAGGAGAACGGAGGGAGTTGCGAAAATCAATAAGAAATAAGCAATGTCAATAAGTAGTAGAATAAAGATTCGGGCTATAGAGCCGTGGTCTAAGTGAACTATTCTGTCCAGACGTTTCGTCGGCTACTGCGGCTGACATCCTCAGTGGTAGTGCTGCGTTGACAACGTGAACGTAGATTATATCTCGAAGTCTCGACAACGACTATCGCTGTCAANATCGATTCGTCGACTAGCCGCGGGCGCCTTTCCTCATGTGCGCCGTAGTTGTAAATGTGTGTGTCGTACCTGCGTTCTGGGAAAACAGTTCGGATGTTTCTAGAGGGTTCCAGAAAGGAAACAAAAGAGTATTTAAAGGAAGAGTCGATCGCCGAGAGTAGTAGAAATAAATTGACCGTTGCAGAAGTGAGTCGAGAAATAAATTGACAGGGATAATAGTGAAATAAATAGCGCAGTGAAAAGTGATATATTAATAACTAATTAAAATAAATAGTTATTGTTATCAGTCTTAAAAGTAAATTTTGTTAAACCCACGAACATTACACTACTTTCACTTTGTCCGTGCTACTCATGAAGCATTTTCTAACTTATCAAGGGCGTGTTCAAAACGCAGCAAATGATTACAGTTCCAAGTGGAAACAAGAAAGAAGATATGTCCATTCTCACAGATAATTTATTGCGGACTTTGTCAATTTTGATCGTCTCAACTATATTGATGTTTTATGGCAGCATCCGAACGGCAATTTAGGTAGGTACGACGAAATGTGTCTACACCTGGGTACGATCTTTAGCATTAAACATGGGCCATATTTGACTTTTGTTCAAATTTCTAAAAAATCCCGTATCTATCGATATAATGCGAAAGCAGCAAAAGCTGAAGTTCGAACTCTAGGAAAAGACGGTCCAATTACCCTGATCTCTGCGTGATCGAATTATATAGCATAAAAAGATAGAAGCGATTATTAACGCTTTAAATGCTTTTCGTAAGGATAAATTTTGGGAAATATGGAAAAAAACGTTCAAACTTTTGCTGACTTTCAACTAAAAAAGAAACAAATTCCACGTCAATTAAAAGTTCAGATAAATTGCAATCGATGGTCTGGGGGGCGAGGAGCAACTGATGCGTATGAATTCACATCCTGATAGATTTTTTAGAAAACCGTTCTTTGAGATGTTTCATCCACTTTTTTTATCTCTAAAAAATAGGTCCTAAACTAGTTGCGCAACACTTCGTAAATTAATTTTTAAATTCTAGTTCGTCATACTTTTCGTTCATGAAAATGACTTAAAACACCTCAACTAACATAATCTAGATTAGATATGATAGATTAGGTTATGGTGTGAAAATATTCCCCCTTCTACCTGGAAGGGGGCTTTTCATCCCGCCTGTCAAACTCGCAGAGGCTCAAGGATGGTACTATAGAATGTCACCTCAAGGTAGGCCTAGTGGCGTCATCTCTTGGTTAGGCCGGAAACTTATCAATCCACCCTCGTATTATACTAGAAATCCTTTCTGTTAAGCCAAATTGTAGCAAACGAGAGCTTAAAATTAAAAATAATGGTAAAACAGATTTTTTTTAAAAAATCGAGATAACCTACTGGGGCAATAAAGTTTTAATTGCCTTTCATTTAACATCCATTAATTGACAAAGCTTTTTCAAAACAAAACTGCAGTAAAACTCATTTATAACGCAGGTAGCCGCTGGGAATCGTGAAGTTCGCATGATGTATTAGAAACATGATGTAAAAAGGGCATTGAAAACAAAACAGGCGAAAAGCGCAAGCCCCTTTTTTTAGTAAGGACAAAAAGGACTGGAACGTCAATCCCAACGAAGGTGTTTATTTTTATTAAAAAAATCAGTCGAGCATAACTAAAGAGTTTTTTCGCTCCAAAAGACTTAGCATCTGTGCCATATTTAGATGAAACATTCGCATTTTATCGAATCGAGAGTGATTACATACATAAATCGTGAGAAATGAAAATGTAAACAAAATTTATTGTCAGCTTACATTTTTTTATTGCTGCCCTTTTCTTCAAATATATATACATAAACGAAATACAATATAGTTTATTACAATTATTGGATATTGTGGAAGGTGATGTATTATTGAAATCTAAAAGGAAACGTAAGAATACAGGCATTACCATACCGAGGAATACTGTATAACACTGAAATTAAAGTTAAGGAAAAGGCAATAAGGATGTTTCAAATTGTTATCCAAAGATGCAAAAGAAATGTCAACTTCTGCTTTCTAATAGTGAGTGCGCATTAAGTGAACTGAATTAGCGCTCAAAATATTGGCAGGTTTAAAAACGGCAGAAAATATTCGATTTGGTAATCGGAAAAAGATCCCCCCGGGAAAAAAAGCCCACGGAAAACTAGAATGGTTATTGGATGCATGTTTTCCCAAATTTACAGTCTACCCTGAAAAAAAAAACATTTCAAAAGATAATTTCAATATTTAACCTATTTAAAAATACATAATATGATTGAGACTTTGAAACTTGGCATAGTTCGCAATAAAACTGTCGCCTTTACTTTCTTCTTTCAACTTACTAACTAGAGCGGTTGCTGACAGAACACCTAGTTTTATTCATGACAGACATTGTAGGGAGTATTGTAAACGTAGAAAAGAGATGTCAGGTAGAAATTGCAGCGGACACTAATAAAGAAAAAGGAATAATATTACGTCAATTGATGTATAACAGAAATACATGCAGACAAACAAAATTTGAACATGATGCCAGGTCGAATTTTAAAGAATGTTCAACATTTCAGGAATTTGGGAAAGAAAAGACACTTGTTTAGAGATATAATTAGAATCAGGCAGTTATAAAGGCGACCCTGATCTAACCAACCTCTAACCGCTGCACCGATCACTATTATTCGGTTATCCACTGTATCGAGTACGAGTGTGTTTGTGTGCGTGGACGGCTTATCGATTCGCCGACTCGCCGCGGGCGCCTTTCTTCATGTGCGCCGTATTTGTAAATGTGTGTGTCGTACCTGCGTTCTGGGAAAACAGTTAAACAGTTCAAAGAAAAACTAAACGATCCGAATGTTTCTAGAGGGTTCCAGAAAGGAAACAAAAGAGTATTTAAAGGAAGAGACGATCGCCAAGAGTAGTAGAAATAAATTGACCGTTGCAGAAGTGAGTCGAGAAATAAATTGACAGTGATAGCAGTGAATAGTGATATATCAACTATCAATAAATAGTTTTTTCTTTCGTTATCAGTCTAAGAAGTTAATTTTGTTAAAACCACGAACATTACAATACTATGTGCATCTTTTTTTAATATATGCGTGAATATGTTAGCATCGTTGTTCTTTGGATCAGCCAAGTAGGGTCCGAAGACGTCTAAAATGTAACCAGAAGTAGTGACGAACATCATACATATGATTAAAGGTCTTCCTTTGTATAACGAGTAAGATCGTTTCTGAAAGGAATAGTTCACACTTTTCTGTATATA
>NW_020439506.1:724188-727120 GCF_000699045.2 Agrilus planipennis | reverse complement strand
AATAATTAGATATAATTTTAAATAATATTAATAGAAAATGAGAACTTTAAGCTCATTATTAAGTTTTTCAGATATATAAAACCCCTGAAAAAGTGATTAAGCTTCTTTGTATTCGTGCTCTTGAATTAACCCCTTACGTATTTACATTAAAACGCAAAATTTTATGTCGGCTTGGTGCAACATACCAGCAGTGGCGGCGAAAAGGGGACCGAGGGGGTCCGCCATGGGTGCGAAGCACCAAGAGTTGAGAATAGGTGGTACTCCACGCCAGCGAAGGGCCAATGTCACGCACTCTGACCGTTTGACTTGTTCGATTATGGGTCAACAGATTATTAACAAAGAGGTCGCTCATAAAATATATTCGCAAATAAGGGTATTGCTTAGGGGGCGAGAGTTGACAATTGGGAAGGAGTCTAAGGAAATGTGACGTACGCAGTTCATAAATTTTATTTTAATATTTTTCTTAGCAGTTATTAAAATTATTCACTACGATAGTCTTTATCGTTGATATTTTTAATCACATGAAATCGTTTAGGGGGGGGGGGATGGACTAGATTTTGTGACATAATATTTGCTAAGGGTGCCGCTGAAAGTGTGACTTAATATGACTGAAAAGGGGGGACAAGTTCTAGAAAAGAAAAGATGAAATTCTGAGTGACATAGTAATGTACGTGTGTGTGAGCGGCTTATCGATTAGCCGACTAGCCGCGGGCGCCTTTCTTCATGTGCGGCCGTATTTGTAAATGTGTGTGTGGTACCTGCGTTCTGGGAAAGCAGTTAAACAGTTCAAAGAAAAAAAGAAACTATCCGGACGTTTCGAGAAGGTTCCCGAAAGTTAACAAAAGAGTATTTAAAGGAAGAGACGATCGCCGAGGAGGAGAAATAAATTGACCGCTGCAGAAGTGAATCGAGAAATAAATTGACAGTGATAGCAGTGAAATAAATAGCGCAGTGAATAGTGATATATTAATAATTAGTGTAAATAAATAGTTATTGTTATCAGTCTTAGAAGTAAATTTTGTTAAACCCACAAACATTACACTACTTTCACTTTGTCCGTGCTACTCATGAAGCAGCAAATGGTTACAGTTCCAAGTGGAAACAAGAAAGAAGATATGTCCATTCTCACAGATAATTTATTACGGACTTTGCCAATTTTTATCGTCTTAACTATATTGATGTTTTATAGCAGCATCCGAACGGCAAGGTAGGTACGACGAAATGTGTCTACACCTGGGTACGATCTTTAGCATTAAACATGGGCCATATTTGACTTTTGTTCAAATTTCTAAAAAATCCCGTATCTATCGATATAATGCGAAAGCAGCAAAAGCTGAAGTTCGAACTCTAGGAAAAGACGGTCCAATTACCCTGATCTCTGCGTGATCGAATTATATAGCATAAAAAGATAGAAGCGATTATTAACGCTTTAAATGCTTTTCGTAAGGATAAATTTTGGGAAATATGGAAAAAAACGTTCAAACTTTTGCTGACTTTCAACTAAAAAAGAAACAAATTCCACGTCAATTAAAAGTTCAGATAAATTGCAATCGATGGTCTGGGGGGCGAGGAGCAACTGATGCGTATGAATTCACATCCTGATAGATTTTTTAGAAAACCGTTCTTTGAGATGTTTCATCCACTTTTTTTATCTCTAAAAAATAGGTCCTAAACTAGTTGCGCAACACTTCGTAAATTAATTTTTAAATTCTAGTTCGTCATACTTTTCGTTCATGAAAATGACTTAAAACACCTCAACTAACATAATCTAGATTAGATATGATAGATTAGGTTATGGTGTGAAAATATTCCCCCTTCTACCTGGAAGGGGGCTTTTCATCCCGCCTGTCAAACTCGCAGAGGCTAGGAGCCCATAAACTATATAACTTTTTATTATTATTATTATTACTAGACAGACAACCGCTCAATTTAGTATATTTGCAGAGTAAAACTTGTACTACTGCTACAGTTAAGCGTATTAATTATTCTCCTTTCTTGCAAGTTTATACACCTAGTTAGTGACATGATAAATATATCAGCTCCACATGAATTTACTAATCTACTCATTGTTCTAAATGGCGCGAAATTACACAAATTTAATTTCGCTACTGGTATATCGTATTTCGCATTTGTATTGCAACCCCAACCTCAGACAATTGATGCCTTCTTATCCGAAATAACCCCACGACTGATGGTCCTGACCGACCTTCTACGTCAGGCTCGAGAGCGACACGAGTCACAACATGACCGCCAAAAAGAGATTGCAGACCGTCATCGCCGCCCTAGCCCTGCCTACCAGCCTGGGGATATGGACTCGTTCACCAGCCATCATCGGAGCAAAAGAAATTAAGGACTTCTTCGCAAAACTGGCTCTTCCGAGGAATTAGTCTTACGTGATCATAAGTCAACACGGGCTTACTAGCTTTGAGATCGCCTTCAAGAATGATCTAACTAAGGTTGTTCGAGTGTACCATGCTTCTTCTTTAACTCCTTTCAAGGGTGATGAAACTACAGGATTCCCGCAGCTCGCGAAGAGGAAGTGAGAGCGGCCCAGGAAGACATCTAAGTATCTAGTCATTGTCTCGAGGCGACGTTAACAACTAGAGGAGAAGTATGTAGCACTCAGGCGCGAAAGTTTCCAAAAATTCAACCCCTATTTATATGTTTACGCTTCGGAGTACCGGTCTGTAGAGCGCCCACCAGAAAACCGCACGCCTACGCTTCCATTCCACGGTACCACCATCACCCTTCTAGATACTCGCGCTACATCCCTCACCTAGGCAGAGGTGGATAGAAGCAGCATTCCCGCATAGGATCGACACACACATACCATACTCGACTTTTAAAGTCAACGAACCATTCCAGCAGCGACGAACCTCCAGTCTACCAGCCTCCCAGCCGACAGCCCTACAGCTGTATATATATATATATA
>NW_020439506.1:709875-719316 GCF_000699045.2 Agrilus planipennis | reverse complement strand
TACAACAAAGTTGCAATAATGTGTTTGCAACGTTCTCTTAAATCGGCTTTGCACGTGCAAGTCATTGATATGATATTGCTTAAATCACCCAGAATCACCTCACCAATTATATAACGTGAATCACTTTTTAAATCCCAAGTTTGTAAAAAGTAGGCAGTAAACTTGATGGAATTTGAAGACTAGCTTCCGGATTTGTTATTTCCGAATTTTATGTGATTGGCATTAAAAACACGCTCACCTTCAACGAAATTTCCTTTCCGAGGCTTTGTGTCAGCCCAATCACATATTGTGTCAATATTTATCATTTTATCGTAATAAAAACTACGAACTACGATAAATTTTCCCTAATCGGCGCCATGTTTTTAGGCTCCTCCCATTTGATTGAGGTTTTAAGATTCAGCGGAAGACAGTTAATAAATGTTAAAAATTGTTTTTCAATGTGCAAAAACGAGTCCAAATGATGAAATATTTCTTGCCTCTAAAATTTGTCGGTTTTGCCCTGACCCAGCGATAAATTCAACACTGATCATAGTCGCAAAAGGAACGTATAGGATAAATCTAAAAAGAAACAAATGTAATTACGTATATAACGTTAAACGATTAAGATTTTAGGTCTTATTTATTGATGTTTTCAGTAAAAAACTAATAATTTTAACAGTGAAATGCTATTTATGTAGTGGGATCCGTTATATGGGCGGACCTTAAAAAATATGGCGACGATGTGCTATAACACCTATTATAAATGCGAATTTTAATTTGTTTTTTGTTTATCGGCTGTTCATGTCTTAATTACTCAAACGATCATTATGAAATTTTGTAGACAAGGGTACAGAAATGACAAAGGGTACCTTTTATTCAGAAAATTACTGTTCCTGAAAAGTGGAAAAATGAGTTTTATATAGTCGATTTCACTTCTTAACTACTTCACCGACCATCATAAAATTTTGTAGACACATTGTCGGAGGTACAGAAGAGCTCATAGGATACCTTTTATCCAGAAAAAATTGTGTTGCCGAGGGATAAAAAAAAATAGTTTTAAGTGGTTAATTTTACGCCTTAATTAGTCAATCGATCATCATGAGATTTAGTAAACACATTGTCAAGGGTGCAGAAAAGGACATAGGGTACCTTTTATCCAAAAAAAAACTGTTCAGAGACCGTTCTTCGTTTTGCAGGCCATAAAATTCCTGCATACAATTTTTAGAATACTTTGCAAACCTACAAGGCGGTGTTGTGTTTATTTGAGAGTAGACCCTTCGAGGATGGGTAGATAAATCAGTTAACTACTTAAATTAGTTTATAGGGGTAACGGTTTAAGAAGGATAGAAGGATCCTTTATGATCCCTAATATAGTTTCTTTTTTATTATGGGGTGTTTATTTTATGAGTTTAACGTTTAGAAAGTCCCGTTTGTTAATATTTTGATGTAGCTTTTTCACAGGTTGTAAACATCCCTCTTTCCACATATTTTGAGTTTTGAAAGCCCCGCCTTGTACGTCTCCACAAAGTTGTTCTAAAAGGGTTAATCATCAATGGTGACATTCGCCACACCCTTGGCATTTGTTCCTAGTTTTTAAGTTGTAGATATAAGATGTGACCAAGGACTTCAAAAGAAGCACTTGAACTAAGTCAGCACAAAATGCAACTTGCACTTATATAATCAGTGAATCAATCGTTGGAGATACTCTGTACATATTGTAAATACATAATTAAGTCGACTTCGCTGCAAGAGTTCTATTTTTTTTACCTTCCACCAAAGAATTAAACAACACGCCTTATTAATTTAACGCGTGTGCTGATATTCCACTTACAATAGTAAGTTCCCGAATATCTGCCTGTGAAATTCAACAAAAACTATTGCTCCCGAGGGATAGAAAAAAAAATTAGTTTTATATGGTCGTCGATGATCTTTGACACGTATTTAGCAAATCAACGCGGGTAAAATTTAGTTTCCTATAGTCCCTTTTATAAACAGTGCAATTGTGAATTTTTAAAATGCAATAAAATGATAAGTATTGGCACAGTATCTGATTGGGCTAATACAAATAGTCGAAAAAGGAAGTTTCTTGAAGTAGAGGACGTGTTTAATGCAGATTGTACGATAAAATTACGAAAAAATCATCTGAAACAGAAGCTTCAAATGATGTCAATTTTACTGCTTTTTGTTTATAAACTTTCGATTTAAGAAATCTACATGATAGAAATGGTGAAATAACTATAAATGGGATATTATGTCAATACAGTGTTCATGTAAAACAGGTTTAGGTGAAATTCTAAACATATTATTGCAATATGTAAGTTCCTAACCTAAAACTAGTTACCTAAGTCATAAAATCTATATTTTCAGTTTGGAGCTAGCTTAATTTTTTTCTATCAAAATTTTTAATGTTATTTTGTAGATACGACATTAATCAAGGTGAAGTATTTTTAAGTAGGTAACGATAAAAAGCTTTCTTGGAGGAAATGTTTTAGAAAAAGCTTTAAATAACTATAACACAGAGCCGCTAAGTAACGGATACCTATTTCTTTCACCCAAACTATTAGTTAATTTTCTTCTCAAATTCAAAATTATAGTTTTTACGTATGGGAAGCAATAAAAACACAATTTAAAATTTTTATTAAGTAGAGCCTTTTAGTACACAGACTATTTTTTTTATTTGTTTTTCACAAGCACCATAATGAGGCATTTTTTAATTTATTCAACGGTTTTTATAATTATAATAAAAAAATTCACCATTAACAATACTTATTCACAGTACAATTTATAGACGTTTTAACCACATCTTAGTTGTATGTATCTGAAATTTCTTAATAGTAGTGTAGCGAGCACGAGTGTGTTTGTGTGCGATCGGGTACCCTTGTGCGTGAACGGCTTATCGATTCGCTAACAAGCCGCGGGCGCCTTTGTTCATGTGCGCCATATTTGTAAATGTGTATGTCGTACTTGCGTTCTGGGAAAACAGTTAAACAGTTCAAAGAAACAATTAACTATCCGAATGTCTCCAGAAGGTTCGAGAAAGTAAACAAAAGAGTATTTAAAGGAACAGACGATCGCCGAAGGGGAAGAAATAAATTGACCGTTGCATAAGTGAATCGAGAAATAAATTGACAGTGATAGAAGTGAAATAAATAGCGCGGTGAATAGTGATATATCAACAGTAGTGTAAATAAATAGAATAATTCATAACCCAAGTTTAGTAATAATTTAATAGTGTTTTTAAGTTCTTTAATAATTAGTGTAAATAAATAGTTTTTGTCGTTATCAGTCTTAGAAGTTAATTTTGTTAAACCCACGAACATTACAATAGCCACTAGTTAAAATTGCATAAATTTGACAGTTGAGAGGGTGATTGTTTTAAAGAGGCATTTGGTTTTGCTATTATCTATATTGTCAAATATTACTGTCTACAAAACAAAAAAAAGAAAATGTAATTAAAAAACATTAAACCATCAAGTATTTCGTAATAGTCCATTTCTACTTTTTTATTGTAATGAATAAAAAAAAGGCAAAAAAAATATTCGACGCGAAAGTTTCAGTGAGCAACGTTGGCCACTTAAAAGTAATAAGAGGTACTTTTGATTAAAGTCTGAAACTTTGTGAATGGTTCGTTATTCAACGACTGCGTTTTTTCTGAGCCGTTTTATTTTTCCGAGAGAGAGCAGTTCTGTTTCAGGAAACTTGAATAACTTAACAACTAGGACGGTAAATACGAACTCATTTAAAACTCTGTAGCATCGAGGCTGAAGCTCCGAATGAATTTGTGCACCAGCGCATATTTATTGCACTCGTTCGTTTTATTGAGACCTGTGCTTGCTCGCATTGTATTTCGAGGAATCGTACCGAGTTGCAATAATTGTTCTATGTACACATATCTAGGCAAGAGGGAGTCGATTTTGTTTGTTGCTTGCGGATTAGATGGAAACAAAATCATATTACGTTCAAGCGAAAATGCATATTGATTTTATTGCACCTTTTTCATAGCTACATGTGCACAATTTCCCAAGAGACATTACGAAAATTAAAACCAAAATGGGATTACAAATCACCACATGTTTCTAACTGCACGTAATTTTTCAGCGATTAAAAAGAACAGATAAAAAAACAATAACAAATCCATCTCCAACGTTATCTCTTTATTTAATTGATAGTAAAGTGTTTTGAATGGTTTTAGTCTCAAGCTTTTTTTTACACATATGAGAAAATCAAAAAATCATAAAGAAAATATTTTTTATTTAAGAGTGACGTGTGAAGATATACTGAAGTTCCAAAAATAAAAATGCAAAATATAGATGCACATTTCGATCACTAAGCCATCATCATCATCAGGGTGATGATGTCTTTTGAAAAATAAGAATTGGCATAAAAAAATTGCTATTTTTTTTACGCAGTTTTGTTCGGAAGACGCTCTTGAAGGAAACAACCTTTTTTGACCGAAACAATTTTTTTTATTCTTTGGTTTAATCTCGATAAAAAAGATCAAAAGATTTTTTGCAAAGTTTATATTTTCCAAGTTACGAATATCTGACAGTTTGAATATATATATGAAAATCGCTATTTCCTATGTTTCAAAAANCTGTATATATATATATATATATATATACTGTTATATATGAGCCTTAGCTGCTCGCTACGTTAAACGATTTCATACGTCGTCACTCACAAAATTCGCCTCGAAACCTCATGAGTGAGGACACAGTGTCCGCTACTTCTTCCCCTCCTTACCAGGTTCACTCCGAACCAGAGCCACCGTATGTTACAGTCGCAACAAATAAACGCCGGAAACGAACACCCTTCCCATCATCATCTTCGTCAACGTCCACTGCAACTGAGTCGGAAACGGAGCAACCCAGCCAAGGTTTTAAAAACTCCCCCACCCATTGTTATCCGCCAAAAGTCCCTTTGGCCGAAAATTCGTAGAGCCATGGACAATCACGATATTACCGCTCGTCGGACCATTAACACCCAAGACTCGATCAGAGTCTACCCCAACTCCGATTTTCGTCGCCTACCGTCGTACCTTGACGAATCCAAGGTTGAATACTCAACCAACCAACTTTAACAAGACAGAGACCTTCATGTCGTCCTCCATGGAGTTTGCGAAGCCATCTCCACAGTCTGAACTTGTTAATAAAGGCTTCGCTATCCGGAGTGTTCATCGAATGTCAAGAAGCGGAAAAATCTTACCTATCGTAGTTGTCCCAAGGGTCCTAAGAAAAGCCTACCACCCAAAGAACCCTCTCCCACTCTAGCTGCTCCAAAAAGTCTCCACGAAATCACCCGTCCTTTAGCTACCTCGGAACGACACTCCCCCAAAAGTCTTACATCATGACAATGAGAGTAGCCTCCCCACTCCCATCCAAAAGTCCAACGCAACCCCAAGGATCTCTTCAGCGCCAGTTGCTTCCCCAACTCTGGAACAGAAACTCCAGGTCATTGGGCAAACGATGCTAGCCAGTATAGTTAAACCACCCGTGGATAAAACAGCTCACATAAATAATCTTCGAGTAATTTCCATCCTATTGGACCGGCTTCTCGACCACGCGGAGCGAAACAACCTTTTCGACTTTCAACACGGTTTCCGAACACATTTCTGATAACCTAAACTTCTTATTCATCGTCTCACTTCCATGCTTTTGTTCGACATCCAGCAAGCCTTCGATAGAGTTTGGCATGAAGGCCTCATCACCAAACTTAGAGCTCTCAACACCCCACATTTCCTAATCGAGGTTATCCGATCCTTTCTGTTTGACAGAACCCTCCGTGCCCGCATTGGCTCTGCTCTATCCCCAAGCAAACTCGTCACAGCTGGTGTTCCCCAAGGCTCCAAGTTGTCACCTTTTCTGTTCAACTTTTTCTGCGCAGACATGCCTTCCCATTCCTCGATCGTCACATCTCTCTACGCCGATGACATCGCTCTCATAAACCCTGCCCAAACCATTCTCCAGTGCTCCGCAAAAATTAACATGTTTCTGCCCCTGCTACTAAATTTGTACCGAAGATGGAAACCAGCCATTAACAAGGCGAAGTCGGAAACAATTTTCTTCTT
The DNA here is from genome assembly GCF_000699045.2 of Agrilus planipennis. Lineage (NCBI taxonomy): Eukaryota > Metazoa > Arthropoda > Insecta > Coleoptera > Buprestidae > Agrilus > Agrilus planipennis. The sequence continues at coordinate 713,270 of NW_020439506.1, read as the reverse complement.
CCATAGGACCCGAAAACCTTCTGCCATCACCGTTAACAATCACCGCATCAAATGAATTAACTCCGTTACTTATCTCGGCATAGTCATCGATTCCCATTTCATTCACCTTTTCGCTAAATGCTTGCTTTCCTACACTCATTCCCCTTCCCTCTTCCAACCTCTTTCCATTAAAACATACTTGGGATGTATAACCTCCGTGTTGATCTCCCTACTCGAGGAGGAGTTTTAGTGGGTAGGCGCTTCGGCGAATACGAAACTACCCTCATTCAGAGGGTGTATTTTGAAGGTTTCCCATCCTCGAGGAAAAAATAAAAAAAAGACAGAATCGGCTAGATTCCAAGCATCTAGCAGCTTTCCAGGTATGAAACACCAAAGTGGGTAAAACGGAATAGATCCGTATAAATCAAGGAGCTCTCCAAAATTGGAACCTTTGGCAAATAGTAAACCAGTACTGAGTACTTGGCCCAACCAGTTAAAGATTAGTGAGCGTCCAAAGTGAAGAGAGAGTGACAAAGACTTTGTGAAATAGTGTTTAAGTGAACGTGGTATGAACGTTAGAAATCATAGCTAAGTTTTAATTGATTTGTGCAGTTCGTTTTCGTTGTTATTTGTTTCTTGTAATTAAGACATCGACTCTCGCGCGGACTCACAATTTCGAAAATATATTCATTTATAACGTAGTTTTCGTTCAAACTTCCGCGGTTATCATTGATACTATTTTCAGTTTTCGGCCTTTTTGGCCGCCGTTCGGAGTGTTTCGTCGAGACGCATGGACGACATCTTCAGGCGTTTTTCTTCCTAGGATGGTAGGTCGAAGTCTGCGCAGGTCGTAGTCTTTACATATATTTATACTGTAGAGTCTTGAATAATAAGAGTCTTCAATAATAAGCCGAATCCCTGCACAGCACCTGGGTATCTTAAAATCTCACATAATGGTTGTATAGTGACCCTTATTTGTATTTGCCGCCATGAAGTCGTATCCATTGGGTGTGATTCGCCCTGACCCGGTTATAGAGAGACCACACCAGTATAGTTTGGTTGAACCCGTCAAGAAGGTGTGCATTGACATTTTGGTTACCCTTCTTTATTCTGTTAAACCTTTTTAGTTATATCCTAAATTAAGTGTTTCAAGTATTATAAATAAACAAGTTGCGGTTCGTGAAGCCCGGTGTTTTATTTATTGTGGTATAACAGGGGTTGTGATTGACCCAAGGAATTAGTCGAGAAAGTTAGCGACTAAAGTTGTTATTATTAAACATGGGTTCGGTTATTAAGGGTTTTTCCGTGAGTCCGAAGAGATATGCGCAGCGGTAATTAATTACACAAGTACCCTAATTATTAACATTTTTCGTGAATGAACGATTACGATCAAACTCGATCCTTGCTTCTTCAGTGGTGCATATGTCCATGTAAATGGCATATGGATACTTGCTGAAATATTGTTGGACAACTACTAAATATTCCGTCCTTAAAAAAAAAATTGCCTTGATTCAGTAATTTTCTATCTTCATTCCACCTTTGGCCACACTGCCATAAAAAATAAATTCTTTGTATTTTCCTGGAGTGACAATTTTTTATGCTTCGGCTGATTTTGAATCCCTAAAGAACTATGTTAAGGAATACAATTGTTTTTAGAATGGAACCTTCAGACTGTAATAACAAAATACAGATCTTAGTTGCTTACATTTTTTGTTACTTCTTCGTAAATTTATGTTATGAGATCATATTGTTCGCGGGCTCTTTTCTTCACATTAAAAATGCAAATAATAGGTTACGAAATTGATACTCATTAGGGGCGATATATCTTCACGGTACGAAAACGAGAAAAATATTGGTCAAAACAAGTAATATTTAATTAAAGTACGAAACGAGAAGGTACGAAAAGAGAATACACGCATTAATTTTTGAATATTATTAAAATGTTAAACGCTATTAAAAGCTCCTTAAAATGTTTCATATATTAATATATTGTTTTTAAGATGCTTGTAAATTATCGAAAGTGTAAACTTAATAGGTAATTGGGTCACTTCAATAATTTCCGAATGTGATGTCTCTAACTAAAGATAATCACTATTTATTAAATTGAATATATACAGAAAACTATATACAAAAATGATTTTGGTGGTAACAAATGGTTGGTTGGTTGGTTGGTACTGTCTCGGCGAGACAGCTTGGTCAATCTCTTAAAGGGTACTTACTTACACTGGTAACTGGTAAAAAACTGGTACTCCGACTTTCTCCTTTGGCGACAAAGATTTCTAAAGGGGGTGAAATTCTTAGAATCTTTGCCGTTAAAAACATACACATTGAAAGCTGAGGGTTCAAATGGTCATAAAAACAGGTACAAAATGTTAGTTTGTTTAGCTTAAAAAACGTATTTCTTTTGCTTCAAAAATGAAAGAGGAAAAAATCGGAATATTTGAAAATAAATATTAGTTAAATTTTACTTATTACTACATTTAGGAATTAATAATAATATGCATAAAAAAGGTAAAATACTGCCGAACAGCCAGAAAAATATACCAAAAAAACTAATAGACGATCTTGGAGCAAGGCAGAGTAGGGTAAGATAACCGATTCTAGCACAGAGGAGTAGGTAAGTGAGGAAACGTAAACGTGTAACTGTTAAATGGTTACTGTTAAACGGTTGCTGTTACTGGTCACATGATGTTATTGGCTCTTGACGATGTCAGTGAGTGAAAGCATTAATACATATATTGGTTGTATTTATACTACAAAGAATGCGGATTTTAAAAAGAAGTTATTGGTGGAGAGAGGGAAAGAAATAGGAATACGTTAGGAGGAGGGAGAAGGTGGTTGAGTTGGACAGTTAAATGTTATGTCGATAATTAAAGGAAATGTTGTTAAGGTTAACGATTCTTTATTTTGATATAAATAAAGTATATGAGTGCTACAATCAAAATATTGAATAATAAAATTACATTAATAGTGCTTACAACTTGTAGAAATAGGAAAGAGTCGGTGATGTAACCCTTTGATACAGAGCCCTCTCTGTTTTCAGCCTCATGAAGGTGAATCCATCGGCTTTCAACGTATTTTCGAGACTGTCCATCTTTTTCAATGAATGCAAGTTTTACAGAGTGCAGGTTTTCCACGTTTTCAATGGTATAAACATTTGTACCATTCACATTTTTTAAAATAACAGATCCCCAATTTTTCATCCATGCACAAGGCACATCAATATCTTTATTAAAATTTTTACAAACATAGGCTTGATCACCAATTGTATTATCAGGTCGTGAAATGTAGAGGGTGTTGTTATATAAATATGTTAAAATCAGCAACGACGATACACTGATCATGATTGGTTTTTCCATTACAACTAAGATGATGAATACGAAGAACGTGTTCTTATTGCACTGCCCCTCCAGAGA
>NW_020439506.1:702406-705291 GCF_000699045.2 Agrilus planipennis | reverse complement strand
TAAAAAAAAATACAACGTGTAATTATACAACACGCTACTGAAGTGAAACTTCTTCAAACACACAAACATACCAGGATAGGGGTTAAGGAATTGGTTTAATGGTATTATTTGTACACTATGAATTTAAATGTTACATTATACATGCCGGAGTTGCCTGTAACGAACGTTTCACTGAAGCGCGCTCACGGCTCAAGCGATCCCCAATACGAACTCGACTACGTGGCCGAGTAGAGGGGAGACATCCGTTGCATGATTTCGTTACATAGCAACTCACACGAAACGAACTTACCCTATCGTGCGTAAAGAAGTTTCACTTCAAAAATTATGCCGGCCAAAAAAAGTTATTTTTTGGAATTTGTTTAAACAATCGTGATTCAAAGAATCCACGACCGAGTTAACAGCTGGCAACCTATATAGGTGCATTCAAGAGAGTCTACCTAACAAAATTGCGTAAAAAAATTTAATCCGACTAATTTTTCCCACTCACCCGCCCTTATTGCCTGGACTACTATAAGCACAAAAAAGGAATGCGACGCTTTGTTCAAAACATTTTGATCGCTCGGTTAGTTTAGGATATCAGTTTTCAGAGAAACAGGTGATATTTTCAGACAAACGTGACAAAAAAAATATATTCCACCCGTCTACCAAATTATTAATTTCCGCTCGTGCAACTTAAAATGAAAAGATGTGAGAAAGAAATATATAATTTTTATGTTCGGTGAACGTTTTTCCTTACTTTTGTATAGAGTATTTACCATATTTTTTCGGGTCTGTGCACTATACACTGTTGAAAAAACGTATTACACTATGTAAAAATAGTATATTTCTGTTGGATGGATCCAATCACTGTTCTTTTATGCAACGTCAAAATTGTTAATAAATAAATCGATCACTTTGGAATAGAAAAGGATACAGCCTATGGACAAACGGCTTCGTGAAGAAAAGCCAGTAGTTGTGGCAATAAGTGAAGAAAACTATTTTGCAAAATATTAGCATTATCATTCCACGCATAGAGGCTGTAGCTATCTCGAGTTTTTTGGTGGACATCTCAGAAACAGTTAGAGATAGGTTTCTGAAAATGNTAGGTAATTGGGTCACTTCAATAATTTCCGAATGTGATGTCTCTAACTAAAGATAATCACTATTTATTAAATAAAATATATACAGAACTATGTACAAAAATGAATTTGGCGGTAACAAATGGTCGGCTGGTTGGTACTGTCTCGACGAGACAGCTAAGTCATTCTCCTGAAAAGTACTTACTGACTGGTAAAAACCTAAAAACTGGTACTCCGACTTTCTTCTTTGGGGACAAAAATTTCTAAAGGGGGTGAAATTCTTAGAATCTTAAAATACATACACATTCAAAGCTGAGGGTTCAAATGGGTATAAAAACAGGTACAAAATGTTATTTTGTTTAGCTTAACGAACGTATTTTTTTTGCTTCAAAAAATGAAAGGAAAAAATCGGAATATTTGAAAATAAATATAAGTTAAATTTTACTTATTATATGCATAAAAAAGGTAAACTACTGCCGAACATATATGTAAAAGTATATCTAATAAAAGAGTAAGGACTACACCTGTGAAAACGGATTTATGAGACTTTTCAAATTTTTAACAGTTCTTATAAGAAAATAGGAGTAGATGGGACAAGTTGCAAATGATTTTGAAGTTTAATATTTCGAAAAGATGGTATGTAACCCGTTAGCGGCGGGGCGAGTCACATTACCCTATAGTTAATGATTTACCAGCACAAGGACTCACCAGTGAGTAGTAGTTAATAATCTTACTTTTAGCATTTGGAAATTGACCGCTTTCCTCTGATGCTTTTGAAAATACAAACCCACCATATTAATTTGTAGAAAGCTCAAAAAATGTTTAGAAAAGGTGATGTCCCGCTTTCTCCCTATCTGCTACCCAGCGAAATGTTAAGATGTTAAATGAAAAACGGTACTTAAATGCCCTTAAAGAAAGCACTGTCATGATGAACAATCAAATCAGTTAGTCATTTGCATACCTGAAAAAAATATTATTATTCATAAGCGGGTATATCTCCATGTTCCTTCGATATTAAAAGCATATATGTTAACCCTAGATAAATTTGAAGAAATATTTTTTAAGGATTCTCATCCAACCTGAATAAATATATTACGAACTCATGATTCATTGTTTGTTTTTGTAAGATCCTCTTAAAAAAACTTATTCCGCTCTTCGAAATACTTTTAGTAACTGAAACCTTCATAAGAATGTTCCCAACATTTCTCACGGACGCAATGCTTGTTCTGTCATCGTAGAATCCAAAAATAACTTTTATGCTTTCATTCACTTTACACGCAGAAGGGCGGAATGCGACACTTTTTGACGAAGCTGAATTTTTTGAGAAATTATCAATAAATTTTTAATGTAGTAAGTGAACAATACGCGTTAACCAGTAGCTTCTATATTAATGTTTTATTTATATATACAGTAAAACATCTCAATTCGTAATGGATCCGGCCAATAAGCAAACTATACACACAAACACTCACACACAAAGGAAATTTACGTATAGGACCCGGAATTAATCAGGAAAATATTTTACTATGTATATTGGGATCCGTCAAATGGGCATACACCATCTGGAGGCAAAATTTATAACTCGAATGAGGGAAAAATTTACATAGGAACTGTGCACGCAAATTGTAAAATTGTTTGTTGAAATAATAAAACACGTTAAAAAAGTAAAAATGTTTTTGATGATGGAGTCGACGAAGTTTTCTTCTAAAGTTAAATCAAATAAAAAGTTAATATGTTCAGTGAAAAGCTGCAATAGCACTTCAGACATAGATCTTCACTCTTCACCTACATTAACTACTTTCCAATAAAAACTAACCGTTTTATATA
>NW_020439506.1:663786-696479 GCF_000699045.2 Agrilus planipennis | reverse complement strand
GTTTCTGCCTCTAATATGTCTCTGACTAGACCTTCATGCCTGAGAAGGTGTCCTACCAACCTATCTTGCCTATTTTTTATTGACTTCCATAGAGTCCTCTGTTCTCCTATTCTTTCCAACACCTCTTCATTTCTAACCTTTTCTACCCACGTTATCCTCATCATCCGCCTATAACACCACATTTGGAACGTTTCTAACCATTTCTTTTCCGCCGCGCTCACTGTCCATGTTTCGCATCTGTACAACGCCGTGCTCCAAACAAACACCTTTACCAACCTTTTTCGAATTCTAAATTAACCTTTCTAAAGCATAGAAGTGACTTCTTTTTATTAAAGGCGACACGACCCTGCGCTATCCTCTGCTTTATATCCCCACTACTCCTTCCATCCTGACTTATCTGACTTCCTAGGTCACTTTTTTTAATTTTTCGTCTCCTACCTTTATATTTGCTCTTTCCCTACTTTTTCTTCCCTTTCATACCAGTATTTTAGGTTTACTTTTATTTATTTTTATACAGTACTGATCTGTCAATACCGCTTCCATTTTATTTAGAGGTATATCTAAGTCCTCCTTGCTAGATGCTAATACTGCTAATTGTGGGCAATGAAAAAATTATGGATGAAAAAATATCGGTATAGTTCTAAAACATTTTTAGGGAAATAATTTATCATCCATTTTTGCATCAATATGCTGTAAAATTATTCTCTTCACTTATTGCTAACCATATGTCTTTCCTCCTCGTAAACAGGACTGGGGGCCGCTTCACCCTACTTATTCGGCTATGCCTTTCATGAAGACCCCTTTTGGTTATCTTTACATTTTTATAACTCCATAATAAACACGACTAGAGCAAACATAAAGTTTAAATTACAAAAAAGGTTTATCAGAGACCACAATAAATAGTCATTTCGCCACATGGTTGCTTCTTCAGGTGGATGAAATTCATTTTCTCCATCCTCCTCTGTACAATTTTAGTTAAAATTGCTTATTAAAGTAAAAAAATAAATAGCGGTTACTCTCATTAATGTAATAAAACAACACAGAAGTCTAGATGTACCTTATAGAGGTGATATTTTTTTCCAATTTTATTCATCATTATTTTTAGCAAAGTAAAAAACAACAACAGGTTGCTCCTTATGTACATATATAGGTGATGATGGTATTTTTTCCAGATTTTTTTTCTTTTTTTCTTATAAATCAGCATGGAAATAATGAAATCAAAATAGGTCTATAAATTGCTAGTACACCCGTATGCATTCGTAATACTAATTTTTTATCAATTTGTATATGCATCCAGTAAACAAACATATTCGCAATTTTACGAAAGAAAAAAACAATAAACAACGATAATGTAATTGAAACAATCATTACTGGTATTAAAAAAAAGCTAGGGCTGCAACGTAGAGAAGCAAATATTAGGAAGGGAGTCAGACAGGGATGCACACTGTTACCGCAACTTTTTAATCTATACACCGAAGACGCGATCAACATCATTAAAGACAGTACAACTGTAGAGATAGATATACAGGGGCAAAAGATTAGTATGCCTAGATTTGCAGATGATATAGCAGTATTAGCATCTAGCAAGGGGGACTCAGATAAGTCAGGATGGAAGGACTAGTAGGGATATAAAGCAGAGGACAGCGCAGGGTCGTGTCGCCTTTAATAAAAAGAAGTCACTTCTATGCTCGCGAACGGATAATTTAGAAATTCTAAAAAGATTGTCAAAGGAGTATGTTCGGAGCGCGGCGTTGTACGGGTGCGAAACATGGACAGTGGGCGCAGTGGAAAAGAAATGGTTATAAGCGTTCGAAATGTGCTGTTACAGGCGAATGATGAGAACACCGTGGATAGAGAAGGTTAGAAATGAAGAACTATTAGAAAGAATAGGAGAACAGAGGACTCTATGGAAGTCTATAAAAAATAGGCGAGATAGGTTAGTAGGACACCTTCTCAGGCATGAAGATCTAGTCAGAGACATATTAGAGGCGGAAACAGGAGTTAGGAGGGGTAGAGGTAGACCTAGGTTAGATTACTGTTCGCAAATAGTTAAGGATGTGGGTTGTTCTAGTTTTAGGGAAATGCGAAGTTTAGCTCAGAATAGGAAAGAGTGGAGGTACGTGTCCAACCAGTCTTAGAACTGATGACCTTATGATGATGATGATTAAAAAAAAGCAATTTAAGAAAATAAAACGAAAAACAATTCAATTTTCCTGGCACCTCCACCATTTATTACTTTACCGATCTTGTTATATTAATATTTAAGAAATTTCTAATTTAGAAGAAAATCCTGTCGTTTTAATTTACTGTCGGTTTTATACTACAATATCAATTTCCTTTTCGTTGCCTACTTATTTCTCTTTTTTTGCAAAAATAAATTTTCTTTTGCCAAGTTTTATTAGCTATTAATTAAATAGATGGAGAGAACGGTGAAGGTTGTAAGTATGCTAATGAAGCATTTAGCATTAGACTTGCATGAATATCCCGAAGGCTTTTACTGGATTTAATATAGGTACATTTATATGTATATATGTATGTAACAACATCTAGCTGTGGCTTCAGCTTCATCTTCAGCCTTTATTATTGCCAGAAATTATACAATATCAATGTTAACGTTAACTACTAGATATTTCTCTCCTAAATATTTGAGAATTAATTTTTGAGATAAAAATCTGTTAGTATATTAAATTAATTACTATCAAACGAAAATCTTTCAATTTGTTTATAGTTTCCAATATAAAATTATTTTAAGGCAACTTCCTGAACAAAAGAATATCATTTCGTTCATTAAGTTACAGTAAAATCCGCTTATAGCAACGGAAAAAGAACTAAAGAAATTCGACCGCTATTAAAATTAAACATAAAGTAAAAATACTACAACCGCTAGTGTGATTACGCCGTTTTTACTAATCTCAATACTTTATAACAATATTAATACTATAAATATGAAACACTTTGACATTTAATAGGGGTTAATATCAAATAGTAAAAATTTGCTGCTGTTATCACCCCCTTGCCAAGAATAAAACCTGGGACCTTTGGCTTTACACACTAATGCTACAAGAGGTGACAATAGTAATAACGACAAACCGTACTATAGGTCACACATCTGTTGAACTAATAAGTACGATTTGTCGTCGTTGCTATTGTTACCTCTTGTAGCTTAGTGGTCAGAGCATTGGTGCGTAAAGCCAACGGTCCCGGGTTCGACTCCCGACAAGGGTGTGATAACAACAACAACTTTTTCCCTCATTAACTTGAGGTAGTTTGTAGTGGGAGAAGATTAAAAATGAATTTTCACATTAATATTTTATAACAATTTATACAATAGAGGCCTAGTTAGTGCTTAGTTACCTACCATGTCTTGTTTATAACTTTCGAATGAGCAGTTAAATAAGTAGTTTTGGGTTTGGTTAACATTTATTTAACAATTTTTAACATTTTTTAACTTTAATTTTCGAAATATGCGTATTTAAACCTTTAATTTGATACCAAACTTGATACCAAACATTTGTAAATATTTGACTTTATTGCGTTGGGTATTTTGTTTATTTTTCTTAGCCATTAGTATGAGATTTAACGTAACGTCATATAACCTTATTACGGAGAACATTCATACAAATCCAACGACACCTCATTTGTCCAAATCGGATGAGTAGTTCAGGAGAAACGATGGACATTTACTACCCTTTTTTGTGTTATAGTCGGGTAAAAATATGCAATACCTTTTCGACATCGATGCAACTTCCTTGTAATAACAATAACTGGATGACGAAAAAATGAAATGAATGTAAAGCTAAATCTGCACTCAAGCTCCGTCCTCCGGCTGTAATAAATTGAGAACGTGCCGATCGCCAAATTTTGTTATCGGTGGGTGGTAGCATTTGATTAGGGAAGTCCTCAGTCAATAAACCGATTTAGCTCGTAAACTTTCTGCAAACCATCGGAGACGAACAAAAAACGTTCTTGATCACCGCGCAGTCGTTGTCGTTGTACCCGGAGATCAAATGTTTTTTAAAACTATATTTTCACCTTCTTTAAAATTTCACTGTAATATGAGAACTGACATTATACACATAACCGTTATAAACGATTTCCACTATATTTAAATAAATGTAAAAAAAACCTCGTAGACTTTCTACAAACCATCGGAGACGAATTTTCTTGCAGTCGTTGAATCCGGGTTTTCAACTAAATCAAATGTGTTTACGTAGTTAAAACCGTATTTTTACCTGTCTGTCTTTAAAATTTTGTCGTAATATGCGAACTGATAATAACATAATAACATAACCGTAATAAACGGTTTCCACTATATTTAAAGAAATGTAAGAAAAAAACCAACCTTTTGCAAACCATCGGAGACGAATAAAAACCCTTCGTGACCACCACGCAGTCGTTATATCCGGATTTTAAATTAAGTCAATCGTTTTTAAGTAGTTAAACCGTATTTTTACCTTTCTTTAAAATGTCTTTGTAATATATGAACTGACACTATACACAATACTGTTATAAACGATTTCCCTTATATTTAAATAAATGTAAGAAAAAACATCGTAAACTTTCTGCAAACCATCGAATACGAACAAAAAACCTTCTTAATATCGTCATATACGAACTGACACTATACACAACCGTTACAAACGGTTTCCATTATATTTAAATAAATGTAAGAAAAAACTAATTGTGAACTTTCCGTAAACCATTGGAGACGAAGGAAAATCTTCTTGATCATCACGCAGTGTTGTATTCTGATTTTAAATTAAACCAAACGTCTTTAAATAATTAAAACCGCATTTTTACTTTTCTTTAAAATTTCCTCGTAGCATGCGAACGAACACGATACACGTAACCGTTATAAACGATTTCCATTACATTTAAATAAATATAGGAAAAACCATCGTCAATATCTAAAAACCATCGAAGACCAACACTAAAACCTTCTTGATCACTGCGCAGTCGTTGTATCCGGATTTTAAACTAAATCAAAGGTAATTAATTGGCTAAATTTACGATTTCTTTAAAATTTCGTCGTAGTATGCGAATTGACACTATATAAAATACTGTTATAAACGATTTCCATTGTATTTAATTAAATGTAAGAAAAATCCAACCGTAAACTTTCGGAAAACCATCAAAGACAAACAAAAAACCTTCTTGATCTCCGAGAGTCGTTGTATCCGGATTTTAAACTAAATTAAAGATCTTTACGTGGTTAACACCGTATTTTTAACTTTCTTTAAAATTTCATTCTAATAGGCGAACTGACACCATACACGTAACCGTTATAAACAATTTCCACTATATTTAAATAAATATAAGAAAAAACATCGTCAACTTTCTGCAAACCATCGAAGACAAACAAAAATCTTTCTTGATTATCACGCAATCGTTGTATCCGGATTTTAAAGTAAATCAAAGGTAATTAATTGGCTAAAACCGTTTTTTACCCATTCCTTAAAATTTCATCGTAATATGCCAATTGACGCTATACACAATACCGTTATAAACTATTTCCACTTTATTTAAATAAAAGTAAAAAAACAAAGTAAACATTTTGTAAATCATTGGAGACGAACAGAAAACCTTCTTGATCACCGCGCAATCGTTGTCCCCGGATTTTAAACTTAATCAAAGGTCTTTATGTGGTTAAAATCGTATTTCTACCTTTCTTTAAAATTTCATTGTGATAAGGTAGCTGACACCATAATATACGTAGCCGTTATAAACGATTTCCACTATATTTAAATAAATATAAGAAAAAGCATCGTAAACTTTCTGCAAACCATCGAAGACGAACAAAAAACTTTCGTAATCACCGCGCAGTCGTTGTATAGGAATTTTAAACTAAATCAAAGGTAATTAATTGGTCAAACCTGTTTTTTACCCATACTTTAAAATTTCATCGTAATATTCGAACTCACACCATACACATAACTGTAATACACGGTGTCCACTATATTTAAATAAATGTAAGAAAAAATATCGTAAACTTTCTACAAACCATCGGAGACGAATTTTCTTGATCACCCCGCAATCGTTGTAAAATCCGGATTTTAGACTAAATCAATGGTAATTAATTGGCTTAACCCGTTTTTTACCCTTTCATCGTAATATGCGAACTAACACTATACACAACCTTTTCCATTATATTTAAATAAATGTAAGAAAAAACTAATTGTGAACTTTCCGTAAACCATTGGAGACGAAGGAAAATCTTCTTGATCATCACGCAGTGTTGTATTCTGATTTTAAATTAAACCAAACGTCTTTAAATAATTAAAACCGCATTTTTACTTTTCTTTAAAATTTCCTCGTAGCATGCGAACGAACACGATACACGTAACCGTTATAAACGATTTCCATTACATTTAAATAAATATAGGAAAAACCATCGTCAATATCTAAAAACCATCGAAGACCAACACTAAAACCTTCTTGATCACTGCGCAGTCGTTGTATCCGGATTTTAAACTAAATCAAAGGTAATTAATTGGCTAAATTTACGATTTCTTTAAAATTTCGTCGTAGTATGCGAATTGACACTATATAAAATACTGTTATAAACGATTTCCATTGTATTTAATTAAATGTAAGAAAAATCCAACCGTAAACTTTCGGAAAACCATCAAAGACAAACAAAAAACCTTCTTGATCTCCGAGAGTCGTTGTATCCGGATTTTAAACTAAATTAAAGATCTTTACGTGGTTAACACCGTATTTTTAACTTTCTTTAAAATTTCATTCTAATAGGCGAACTGACACCATACACGTAACCGTTATAAACAATTTCCACTATATTTAAATAAATATAAGAAAAAACATCGTCAACTTTCTGCAAACCATCGAAGACAAACAAAAATCTTTCTTGATTATCACGCAATCGTTGTATCCGGATTTTAAAGTAAATCAAAGGTAATTAATTGGCTAAAACCGTTTTTTACCCATTCCTTAAAATTTCATCGTAATATGCCAATTGACGCTATACACAATACCGTTATAAACTATTTCCACTTTATTTAAATAAAAGTAAAAAAACAAAGTAAACATTTTGTAAATCATTGGAGACGAACAGAAAACCTTCTTGATCACCGCGCAATCGTTGTCCCCGGATTTTAAACTTAATCAAAGGTCTTTATGTGGTTAAAATCGTATTTCTACCTTTCTTTAAAATTTCATTGTGATAAGGTAGCTGACACCATAATATACGTAGCCGTTATAAACGATTTCCACTATATTTAAATAAATATAAGAAAAAGCATCGTAAACTTTCTGCAAACCATCGAAGACGAACAAAAAACTTTCGTAATCACCGCGCAGTCGTTGTATAGGAATTTTAAACTAAATCAAAGGTAATTAATTGGTCAAACCTGTTTTTTACCCATACTTTAAAATTTCATCGTAATATTCGAACTCACACCATACACATAACTGTAATACACGGTGTCCACTATATTTAAATAAATGTAAGAAAAAATATCGTAAACTTTCTACAAACCATCGGAGACGAATTTTCTTGCAGTCGTTGAATCCGGGTTTTCAACTAAATCAAATGTGTTTACGTAGTTAAAACCGTATTTTTACCTGTCTGTCTTTAAAATTTTGTCGTAATATGCGAACTGATAATAACATAATAACATAACCGTAATAAACGGTTTCCACTATATTTAAAGAAATGTAAGAAAAAAACCAACCTTTTGCAAACCATCGGAGACGAATAAAAACCCTTCGTGACCACCACGCAGTCGTTATATCCGGATTTTAAATTAAGTCAATCGTTTTTAAGTAGTTAAACCGTATTTTTACCTTTCTTTAAAATGTCTTTGTAATATATGAACTGACACTATACACAATACTGTTATAAACGATTTCCCTTATATTTAAATAAATGTAAGAAAAAACATCGTAAACTTTCTGCAAACCATCGAATACGAACAAAAAACCTTCTTAATATCGTCATATACGAACTGACACTATACACAACCGTTACAAACGGTTTCCATTATATTTAAATAAATGTAAGAAAAAACTAATTGTGAACTTTCCGTAAACCATTGGAGACGAAGGAAAATCTTCTTGATCATCACGCAGTGTTGTATTCTGATTTTAAATTAAACCAAACGTCTTTAAATAATTAAAACCGCATTTTTACTTTTCTTTAAAATTTCCTCGTAGCATGCGAACGAACACGATACACGTAACCGTTATAAACGATTTCCATTACATTTAAATAAATATAGGAAAAACCATCGTCAATATCTAAAAACCATCGAAGACCAACACTAAAACCTTCTTGATCACTGCGCAGTCGTTGTATCCGGATTTTAAACTAAATCAAAGGTAATTAATTGGCTAAATTTACGATTTCTTTAAAATTTCGTCGTAGTATGCGAATTGACACTATATAAAATACTGTTATAAACGATTTCCATTGTATTTAATTAAATGTAAGAAAAATCCAACCGTAAACTTTCGGAAAACCATCAAAGACAAACAAAAAACCTTCTTGATCTCCGAGAGTCGTTGTATCCGGATTTTAAACTAAATTAAAGATCTTTACGTGGTTAACACCGTATTTTTAACTTTCTTTAAAATTTCATTCTAATAGGCGAACTGACACCATACACGTAACCGTTATAAACAATTTCCACTATATTTAAATAAATATAAGAAAAAACATCGTCAACTTTCTGCAAACCATCGAAGACAAACAAAAATCTTTCTTGATTATCACGCAATCGTTGTATCCGGATTTTAAAGTAAATCAAAGGTAATTAATTGGCTAAAACCGTTTTTTACCCATTCCTTAAAATTTCATCGTAATATGCCAATTGACGCTATACACAATACCGTTATAAACTATTTCCACTTTATTTAAATAAAAGTAAAAAAACAAAGTAAACATTTTGTAAATCATTGGAGACGAACAGAAAACCTTCTTGATCACCGCGCAATCGTTGTCCCCGGATTTTAAACTTAATCAA
This sequence comes from Agrilus planipennis, assembly GCF_000699045.2. NCBI lineage: Eukaryota > Metazoa > Arthropoda > Insecta > Coleoptera > Buprestidae > Agrilus > Agrilus planipennis. Next base: position 687,498 of record NW_020439506.1, on the reverse strand, counting down.
AGGTCTTTATGTGGTTAAAATCGTATTTCTACCTTTCTTTAAAATTTCATTGTGATAAGGTAGCTGACACCATAATATACGTAGCCGTTATAAACGATTTCCACTATATTTAAATAAATATAAGAAAAAGCATCGTAAACTTTCTGCAAACCATCGAAGACGAACAAAAAACTTTCGTAATCACCGCGCAGTCGTTGTATAGGAATTTTAAACTAAATCAAAGGTAATTAATTGGTCAAACCTGTTTTTTACCCATACTTTAAAATTTCATCGTAATATTCGAACTCACACCATACACATAACTGTAATACACGGTGTCCACTATATTTAAATAAATGTAAGAAAAAATATCGTAAACTTTCTACAAACCATCGGAGACGAATTTTCTTGATCACCCCGCAATCGTTGTAAAATCCGGATTTTAGACTAAATCAATGGTAATTAATTGGCTTAACCCGTTTTTTACCCTTTCATCGTAATATGCGAACTAACACTATACACAACCTTTTCCATTATATTTAAATAAATGTAAGAAAAAAATTTTTAAACTTTCTGCAAACCGTTTAAGACGAACAAAAGACCTTAATCATCACGCAGTAGTTGTATTCTAATTTTAAATTCTTTACGGTCTTTACATAATTAAAACTGTATTTTTACCTTTCTTTAAAATTTTCACGTAACATACGAACTGACGCTATAGACATATCCGTTATAAACGGTTTCCACTATATTAAAATAAATGTAAGAAAAAAAACAAATCGTAAGACCAATTTTCCCTAACAAAAAAAATCAATACTAACCAACTTTCTATTATTAGATAACGGTGGTTTCGCTTGAATTCTTGGGCCACTACGTAAGTACTTAAGTATTATTTATATCTAACATTAGTTTGGGAGAAAAGAGGATATCCTGCTCCTGATTCCGTAACGTAATCCATGTCAAATGGATAAGTTGCGTGATTCCTTCCCGTGCAGAAAGAAAAAGAATGTAGGATATAGGATGTAAATCTTAATTTCGTAATTCGGATATAGTTACACTACTCGACCATTTCTTTTACGTATATACAATGATTCTCAATAGTCACTGTTAATTAACCTAAAACTGACGATAAGCATAAAGATGATAAATAGGTACGTACTATATAGACCCAAAAATATAAAATAACAACATTTTCACAAATTACTTTATCGATATAATGAGAATAATTGATTCGCCAAATGTTGGCTTCCTCAAAGGGGAGTTTGTACCTACTTATTTTTTTACTAATTTGTATCCTCGAATAAAGTAATAAATTAAATATATATAATTAGAAATATATACACTGAGTGTGTTGGTTGGTACTGGTAAATATAATAAAGCGTTTATCTTTTTGACTTTAATTTCCATAATAAAATCCTGAAAACGAAAGACTGAAATTCAGTAGTTTGAGTAAATACTTCAATGGTACTCAAAATACCTAGTTAAATAGTGCTTTCTCGGGATTCCACTGTTTGATGAAAGATAGGCAAATAAGAGGTAATTTTTACCAAAATGTTTAATAGTAAACCAACTATACTAGCTTGTTCAGTAAGTATTAGGTTGCTGTGAGCAAAACAAAAAAAACACTGTTTAATCATTCCAATTTGGCATTTTTTGTTTATTTGCGTTTATCTCAAGAAATAAAAAGATAGCCAATAGGTCCAATGAGATAAAGATTAAAAAAAGACATTTTAGAATTAACGCTATCTATAAAATGTGTCTAACACTGACCCAATTAGAATCCTTCTGAAATATATCCCTAACAAATACAGAAAGCAATCCGAAATATTCATGTATGTATTAAATTGCAACAGATTTTTCACATAATCCTTTTCATATGTCTCCATTAAACAAAACGTTTTCCTTCATTTAAAAGAATACCTTGCAGCGTTCATACATCTTACCGATTTAATTTTAGTCATCAATTTTACATTATCCACAAAAACCAAAATGTTAAAGAAATTAATGATGTCATATACGAGGGTGGATTGATAAGTTTCCGGCCTGACCAAGAAAAACAAGGTTTTTAAAAATTTTTTTTTTTTATTTCTCAACATAATCTCCTCCAAGGCTGATACATTTCTCATAGCGGTGTTCCAGTCTATTAATGCCATCTCTATAGACTGATTCGTCAAGCTCCTCAAAATAACCATTTACAGCTTCGATTACTTCTTCATTGTCCGCAAATCTCTTACCGCCAAGCCATTTTTTGAGATTAGGGAACAGAAAATAGTCACTCGGGGCTAGGTCTGGAGAGTAAGGAGGGTGCGGCATCAATTCAAACTTTAGATCGTTGATTTTAGCCGTCGCAACGATTGACGTGTGCGCTGGTGCGTTATCGTGATGAAACAAGATTTTTTTCTTCGCCAGATGAGGTCGTTTAATTTTCACCTCGTGGCTCAAACGTTGCAATAAGTCTGCGTAGTATTGACCAGTGATAGTATTACCCTTTGCAAGGTAATCAATGTATATAATACCTCTTGCATCCCAAAAAACAGTAGCCATAACCTTGTTCGCCGAAAAAATTGTTTTTGCCTTCTTTGGAGTTGGTTCCCCTGGTCCAATCCACTGTTTAGACTGTTCTTTGGTTTCAGGAGTGTAGTGGTGGACCCACGTTTCGTCAACGGTTACGAATCGACGCAAAAATTCGCTTGGATTACGCTTATACAATGACAAATTTGCGGTAGAAATGTTTTTTCGAATCAATTTTTGGTCGACTGTTAGCAAACGCGGCACCCATCTTGCACAGAGCTTTTCCATATGCAAATGTTGGTGCAAAATATGTTGCACACGTTCATATGACATCTTACAGGTCTCAGCTATCTCACGCACTTTCAATCTGCGGTCTCCCAGCACTATTTGATGAATTTTTTCGATCATATCTGGAGTTGTGACCTCAACGGGGCGTCCTGAGCGAGGCCCATCAGAGGTGCTCACACGACCCTTTTTAAACTCGGAAACCCACTGCTTAACGGTTGAATATGACGGGGAGGATGTCCCCAGTGTTGAGTCCATCTCTTTTTTAATTTCCTTCGGCGTTAACCCCTTCAAATAAAAGTATTTGATGACAGCACGATTTTCCTGCTTTTCCATTTTTACGAAAACCACAGAGGCGTCTTGTTCAGCGTGCTGTCAAACCTACACTAGCAAGGAGATCGGGCTGAAACTATAGCTACAAGCTATCCAAGGATGGTACTATAGAATGTCACCTCAAGGTAGGCCTAGTGGCGTCATCTCTTGGTTAGGCCGGAAACTTATCAATCCACCCTCGTATATATATAAAAAGAACAACAAGAGCCAACAATTGCAACTCCTGTCGAATATTCTGACAACAAATTCAACAAATATTCCAAAATTCATATATTAAGCTTTCAAAGATTTCTTAGATAATCTTTTTCATTGATTTTCATTAAGCAGGGACATTTACCCTTTAATTACAAAATTCCTTTGAGTTCCCACAGGAAAATATATGTAAGTAGTCTCATTGTAATATTTACGTAGAAAGTACGTATTAAAGATAAAAAACTTTGATTTTTGTAAATTATATGATTATAAAGTAATGATCACATCATATACCTATTTCTTTTATGACACATATGAATTATTAAAATTTCTTTTGGAATAAATTAGTTTTTTATACAATTTCCAGATCATCTATTTGAAACATACGATTAGCGTAATCGCATAGTTAGGTCTTTAATGGATTAATTTTAAGAATCGATCATACATCATCGACAAAAGTCAAAATTCTATCAAATACGTATAATTATACCTACCTAAATAAAATAAAAAGAAAACGGCTCAGGGAACCTAATGGAACAAATATGTTGGCAACAAATGTAAAAATATTCTTAAATTTATCAAATTGATGAAGATTATTCACACATTTAACCCTTTATAACTTATTTTTATCAAATGGGGCCTTTTGTCCTGATTTAAAAGGGTCCTGTCAAAGTTCGTAAGTATGCGAAAATATAAGTGATTTAATAATTAATAAAGAAATAATAAACACGTCAACGTTTGTAAATGATAAGATTGTAAAGTAATGATAGACGTTCATACATACCCTTAATGGTGCTTAGAAGAATAATTAAAATGCAAAGAAGAATTATCTTTTGGATCATCGCAACAATAATTAACTTTTTTCCACAATTGAATATTATTTCTTTTTCAAGTAAACATGTGTCGAAAAAGGTCACTTTTTCGAGCTTTCTACCATTTAAAATACGTTATAATGTATGCACAAATCGGCCAAGCAACTATACATTTCCGTTAAACGCAAAAACCGTATCTTTACACCCAAATGCGTTCAGTATATTACGTACACACACTTTGACAAAGTTCGTCTACCTTCACAGTAGAACAGCGCGGAAGCAACTGAATTGCTGCGATAAAGTTTGTGTTGTTAGCAGCCAAACCCTTCCTGACACAGGCCATGCCATCGGGGGCAATCCAATTCAATTTAAGAAAACAAAAACAGGAAGAAATTTCCACCGACAGGGAACAAAACTACATAAGAAACATTAACAATACTATAAACTGTCCTGCTTCTACACAGCCTTCCAGTTGCAACTTGCAAGAAAACGTACACTGAAAAAAATTTTGTACGTAATAATAATTAACGCCGTTCATCAAATGAAATTCATTGAAACTACGAAAAAATTCATTCATTGTATGAACATATTCATTACTTTTTTGAATAGGTAATGCTACAGTTCATTAATATGATGAACAACATCGCATCAAAACCTTTCTTGAGAAATTCCTTCCCACTGGTAAAATTGATGAAACTTTTCATTAAGTGACGACTCTTTTTTAACCCTAATCTTTGCTTACGTCATATGGAACAATATGATTTCTAATGATGGGTTCATTACATTTATGAACTTTTACATACACCTATGAACACTGAACTGAGGAATGAAATTTTGCATAAAATACATGAATACTTTCATCGATTTATGCAAAAATTCATCAATACAATGTACCAATTCATCTATTTTACTGGATAAACCGCTAAAAAAATTAACATCAAATCAGTATACGACCACCCGCGAAAGCGCAAAGAGTGTTGTAGCTATGTGTCCTGTTTGTGTGCTGTGAATTAAACAATGAACCGGAATGATACGGTAAGTTTTATTTTTTTTAACAATTAAATTGTATTGGTTATCTGCACTTTTACCACGAGAAAGTACCGCCTACATTTTTTGGCTTTAAAAAATCTGTAAGAATTAAAGTCTCTAGAAGTTCTGGTAGCGCACTTTATTGTCTCACGTCTTCTTTATTTTTTCAATGTGAGGATTTATATTCAGTCTATAAGTCTTTACTATTTTTCTATTAATAAGAAAAATCTTCTATTTGGAATCGGTAACACTCAATCAGTAATAAAATAAGAGTTGCAATTCTTAAGATTTAGTAAATAACAGTACAGACACACAGTGCAAAAGTGATGTTTTATAAGTAACATCTTTTCAGGAACATTCCGTTTCCACTACAGGAAACAATATTATCCATAACCATGAGATGTTTCATTTGTGGAGAAACAATTTACGGTGAGAAACAGTAACAAAATTTCTATATCCTTCTACTTCATCTATAGAGAAATAACAGACGTTTTTTACTTAAAAATTTCAAATCGAAATTTTGCTGTCTGTGAACGGGTGACGTGGTTGCTGTTAGATAGAAATGCTATCCCTACCTAGCTAGGAACTAACAATTTTGGTATTACTAATTCTACATGCAATTATCTATTCAAAATCTATAAAAGGGTCTTTTTAAATTCTGTATTTTTTTGATATCACATTGATTTGATTTGGGAAATGTTTATTTTATTTTTACAGATTCCACAGTTGTAAAACTTTTTTTGAGCCTTCATGGCTACCTTTCCCTACGGGCAAAATTGTCAGGAAGGTCAACAACGGAAGAAAATCTGTGACTAAATACGCTATAAAGGATTCTCAGGAATCATTTCTCTTTATCGGAAGGAGTGTGCAGCATATTGAAGAACCACTTGGAGTTCCTCAAAGCCCGATCAGAAAACATCCAGCCGTTTATCATGGCAATAGCCAGCGAAGATTTCCGGACCTTTGAAAGCTTCTATGTCTATGTAGACGGAGTAAAACTAAACTTTTAAAATTTTTTACGTAGTGTAGATATATGCTTCAAAATATTCCATTTGATCAATTTAGAATAACCCCAAACATGTACTCAATTTTGGTTGTTTATCGAAGACTATTTTTATAAGATGAATTCCACTTCTAGCAAAAATAAGTCCACTAAGCATTACTTGTTAATGGAGGAATTGAACCGGTTGTAAAACAAATTAAAATTTATTATTTGTTGTTATTTAAAACATAATGTAAATTCTTTTCTGTATTTTTTTTTGTTACTTTTGTTAGTTCTTAAAATATATGTTTTGTAAATTACAAGATTATTTTATTTCCCCACGACTATTTAATTATTTTAAGCTCCTTAATAGTTATGTATGTGTTTATCCATACCATGAATGTATTGTATCAATATAGTGAAAATATATAATGGATTTGATGAAAAAGTTCTTCCACACTATGAATAAGTTATATTGATATAATGAACGTATGTAATGGATATAATGAAAACATTCATCTATACTACGAACGAGTTTCAGTAATATAATGAACAAGTTTCGTTAATATAATTAATTCTATAATTTATTGAAGAAACACGATTATTAATTTTTACAATCGTATTCATAGAAATAATGAATTTGTTCATTACTTCAATGAAATCCGCAAAGGTTGGAAATCAATGAAAAAAATCATCAACTAATGAACACGATCATCAATTAATGAACATACGTTCATAATATTAATGAACCAAATCATTGGACCAAAATTGATTAATTTTTCATCAATATAATGTTTTTTTTTATTGAATATATGTACCTTTTTCGTTCAGTGTACGCAGATGAATCGACGCAAACAGTTAACTAACTACGTAGTTCTAAAAGAATTGCATGTAAAAGAACTTTAAAATATACTAAACATCAGCATACTACCACAACTATAAAAATGTATTGCACTAGAATAACATAATTTCACTACAATTAAATTAACTCACTTAAAAATAATTACTTTAAAATAATAGAATGTGGTCCATGTCCACGACGTAATTTTAGAATTTTGGTATAGGTACTTGTTGGACCAAAACAGTAATCAAAGAAAATAATCGAAATTTTGATTGTTTCGCCACTTTATTGTAGCTCACAACGCAATCCAACCTTCACCTATGTACATGACAGTATTAAGAAGGTTTTCGATTTTCAACATAATCATGGTCCAGTTCAAAAAAAGAACTCAGAGTTTAATCCCAATTAAATACAATGAATTACTTGATTGGTTTATTTTACGTTTAACATTATTTTATCGTTTCTATTTACGCGTTTTATTGAACACTAACCAAGTCATCTTGCCCATAGACTAATTTAATTGACCAACCATACACCCATCTGATTCGACGGGGCTTGAACCTTAACGAAACTCTTGTACAAACTAGACTGGGTGGATCGGCTTGCAAGTTTTGATGATTTAGGGAGCCGGACCATAGATTCAACCATAATGGAGAGGTTCTTAAAGAGAAATCAGACTAAGACAAGTCCCTGAAAGAGGGCAACAGCTCTTTCAGTACTCAGGGTGGCAGAGATCACAAGGTTCGTTATGGCACTCTGATGCACAATACTGCGATGTGGAAGGTAACGGGAAACCATCACATTATGATCCCAAGTAAAACACACCAAAATAAAATGATGGCGTCCTCTAGGGTAAAACACTCCGGACGTAAAATAGTCCCCTATTCGGATGTCCGGGCGGGGACAACCTCGGGGGATGTCATCAATAAGTGCAATAGGGGTAGATGCAATATTTCACGAGTTAGAGCGTGGAATGTTAGGACAATGAAGTAAGTAGGGAACTTGGAAAATTTGAAAGTTGAGATGAATAGATTATAATTAGATATAGTAGGTATTAAAGAAGTCCGTTCGCCTGAAGCTAGAGACTTCTGGAGTGGAGGCTTTAGAATAATACATACAGGATCGGCGGAAGGCAATTCGGGGGTAGGAATTGTAATGCGTAGGAAAGCAGGGCAGAGTGTAGAAAGTTATATACAAGAAAGTGATAGGATAGTGATGGTTAAACTCGAAGCCGGTAAAAACGGTATTAGTGCAGGTCTACATGCCTACATCATCTTATAATGATGAAGACGTAGAAGCGGTTTATGCAGATATAGAAGACGTGTTAATTTTAGTGATAGGGTAGAAAAACCTGATAGTTGTAAGTGACTTCAACGCAGTAATACGTGAAGGTAAAGACGGTGCAGTAGTATGTTCTTTTGGATTAGACAGTAGAAACGACAGGGGAATTAGATTTAGACATCCTTGTTATGCTAAGATTTAAAAATTAAGTGAAAGACGTAGTAGTTATGAAATTATTGAAAATTCTGAAAAAGAAGGAAGGTAGGAGACGTCTTGACTTAAAAAAGGTAAAACGTAACGAAACGCGTGATAGGCTAGGTAGAAGAACAGACGTAATACTAAAGGAGGCGGTAGAAACGAATGTCAGGGACATAGAGACAGAATTGAACTGCATTAAAACGTGCCTAGTCACCAGCTACAGATGTACAAGATCTTAAACAAAACGAATATAGAAAACCCTGGATAACAAACGAGATTGTAGGATTAACAGAAGAAAGGCGGAAATACAAAAACAGGACAGACGAAGAAGGGTAAAAAAGATATAAGGCAACAATATCGTAGCGAGCACGAGCGTGTTTGTGTGCAATCGGGCATACGTGTGTGTGAGCGGCTTATCGATTCGTCGATTAGCCGCGGGCGCCTTTCTTCATGTGCGCCGTATTTGTAAATATGTGTGTCGTACCTGCGTTCTCGGAAAGCAATTAAACAGTTCAGAGAAAAAGAAACTTTTCCGGACGGGTCGAGAACGTTCCCGAAAGGAAGCAAGGAAGTATTTAAAGGAAGAGACGATCGCCGAAATGGAGTAGAAATGAATTGACCGTTGCAGAAGTGAATTTAGAAATAAATTGACAGTGCAGTGAATAGTGATTTAGTAACAGTACTGTAAATAAATAGAGTCATTTATCACCTAAGTTAGTAATAATTCAATAGTGTTTTTTAAGTTCAAAAATAATTAGTGTAAATAAATAGTTTTTGTCGTTGTGAGTCTTAAAAGTTAATTTGTTACAATAATAAAAATTTTTGGAGCAATTTTTGTCTTTTTTGTAACAAAACATATACTGGTAAAACTATAGAGCTGGGATTCGAGAAAACGTTTTTATTATGTTAAATTAGGTTAGCTTTGATTTAAATTAGGTTAATTTCTTGCTTAGTTTTTTTTTTCACCTTCTTCCCCTATGAGCCTCAACCAAAAAACTAGAGTCATTAATTCTGAGGATTAGAGCAAGAAAAAATATACAACGTGTAATTATACAACACGCTACTGAAGTGAAACATACCGAGATAGGGGTTAAGGAATTGGTTTAATGGTATTATTTGTACACTATGAATTTAAATTTTACACTATACATGCCGGAGTTGCCTGTAATGAACGTTGCATTGAGGCGCGCTCACGGCTCAAGCGATCCCCACTACGAACTCGACCACGTGGCCGAATAGAGGGGAGATATCCGTTGCATGATTTCGTTACATAGCAACTCGCATGAAACGAACTTACCCTACCGTGCGTAAAGAAAAAACGTTTTTTAATTATCGAAATATATTTTGATGTCCTGATTCGAGTCTAATAAAGGCCGTCGTTGATTAAAGTTGCCTCCAAACGTTTCGCTAGTAGCAGACCACACCCAACATCGGCGATCTCCTTTTTTTATATGCTATCATCAATGGCTCTATCTCCTGTATTGAGCTTTTTGAGTTGTTCCAATTCAACGAACCGACACGAGCTACGAGACGTCCGCTACTGTTCAGCACACCGTCTTGCAGATCTGACTTCAGACGAGGAAATTACCATACCATACCATACCCGTGAAATATATTAAATTACAAATTACAATTACTATGAATTTAAACTTTACACTACAGGTACATGCAGGAGTTGCCTGTAACGAACGTTACATTTAACCGCGCTCATGACTCAAGCGATCCCCACTACGAACTCGACCACATGGCCGGCTAGAGGGGAGACATCCGTTGTATAATTTCGTTACATAGCAACTCGCATGAAACAAACTTATCTTACCGTGCGTAAAGAAGTTTCACTTCAAAAACGTTTTTTAAGCAGCGAAATATATTTTGATGTCCTGATTCGGGTCTAATACAAGCCGGCGTTGATTAAAGTTGCCTCCTAACGTTTCGCTAGTAGTAGTCCACACCCAGCATCGGCGAAGGAAGCTCGCCACTCGTGTTAGCAGCTATATTCAACAACGGCTTTTAGACCCGAATCAGGACAGCATTATCTCATCTGCTCTAATTATTATACAATTAAATTGAAAAAGAGTTTTGCTCTTCAACTGAGAAAATTACAAAGTTTTAAGAAAACATATTTTGAAGAAAAAACGTTTTTGTTGTTTTAATAAAGATGGAAATTATGCAGTATATCCGGTCATATGGATTACTATATTTTTAGCAAAATCACTACGCTTATTCTCTGTAGAATTGCAATGAGTTGAACGTTCTTCCACAAGGGTGTTTAGTTTATGAGCAGCATTAAACGTTTGATTGTTCTCATAGTTGATGCTATTTTGGTGCGCATATTTTTAGGTAATTACATTAAACATTTATTTTAAATACTTTTTAAGGTAATTTTTATTGTATTTATTTTTGATATTATTCATTTATTTATTCATTAATTAAGTGGAAGAACGATATACGTAGTCTTTAATATAGAGATACCACTCATTTCTGATGTGTTTTATATTCTTCCGAACCTAACATCTAAATTAATATACACAGGAATAAGTATTCGACATTAGCCAACTCAAAAGTTAAAATTCTAAAATTGGTTTCTATTTCAGAAATGCTTCGAACGACTAACAAAATGAAAAGGAATGTCACAACCACATTGCCATAACGTAGGAAGTAGAATAACGAAGGCATGAAAAAGGCAGTAATAGTAATTAGAAGCAAAAGAATGGGTTATTTGAAGGCATTCAAAACATTTAATGTCCTTGGTGGCACCTTTTTTAGATTTTGCAAGGAAGATGACGCTGCTAGTAAGATATATTAAGCAAAACAGATCATTTGGAAAAGCAGCTAGTGAAGCATTGCCTGGCAATGGAGAAAATCTTCTACAGATTAATCAGAGGGGATGTCTATAACTTTGCATTTCAGTTAGCTAGGATAAATAACATCTCAAATTCCTTCTCATTACTTATTAAAACGACCGGAAAGGACTGCCTGAAACGATTTAGAAAGCAGGCGGAAACGTTATTTTCACGAGTTTTTGATATGTTAGAAACGGAAATTGAGGAAAAAGACTTTTCACCTAATCAAGTGTTTAACGTCGATGAATGTGGTCCTAGCATAGTTCAGTCAAATTGCTCCAAGGTATTTTCTCAGAGGAAGCGGCAAATAGAAGCGCTGACATCTGCAGAGCGTGGATCCTCTGGTTACTTGCGTCTTGTGTATGAGCGCAGGTGATAATTGTGTGCTCTCTTTACTTATACGCGCGAATGCGAGCGAATTGAAAAAAAGGGCGCTCCACCTGGAAATATTTTTGTTTTCTATTCATGTGAGTGGATTCAAACTGACATTTTTTCACAATGGTTCAACTATTTCATAGATTAGGTACGTAACACCAAATATTGAAAATCCTGTGCTTTTGAGTCGCGTAACTTTATGATGTTTATCGTCTCACACTACGCACAAGACGCAACCGCTCGACAAATCCGTAATGGGGGATTTAAAAACTTACTACAACCAAGAAATTCGCCATTTTTTAAGGCAAAATAATCATCAATATCGCATTTTTGCATCAGTGGCCTGCTTAGTTAAGCTTAATTGTTACTGAAACGGGTTCTTCTAGTGAAATCACACAAAAATATGAAAGTCAGATAAATCCTCTGCGTGACTAGGAAAATGGCCATGAATGGACAACCAGTTTTACCATAACACATAGTTCCTATTTCTGTTCTAAAAAAACGACAAAGCACAAGAAGCCGAAAATCGGAGGAGGTCGTTGTATCGAAAAATGAAAAAAATTATTTTAAAAAAGTTCAGGTTCGACGGAAAGAACAAGCCAACTGACCAGTAAAATAGATGAGGAAAAAGCGAGAAAGAAACTGGTAGAAGTCGACATGATTTAATGAAAGTATCCTACCCCTGGGTAACTCGACTGATGAGAAAGAATTCCTGAATATAGACAGTAACCCAAAGGATAATGCAGAATATCTAATCTGTTCAGAATGTTTTACATCTTAGAGAGAAATTTTTCCTCATTAATTTGAGGTAAATACTGGGTACTTAATAGAAGTTAATTCACATTAATGCAATACTAAAATTTTAATTACGCTATTTTGATAACCACCAAGACGTGGAAGTTATTGTTTGTAATTAGTAAGTGACTGCTAGATTATTTTTTTCATTACGGCATAAAGCATTCTCAATCCGTTAAGATATGTTTTACTAAAAGGGAAGACTAATAAAATACATCAAAGAAAATTCCGGTTTATGTATTATATCTGATCAGCATTTCGGAATATGCGAATGATAACATCTTAAGGCACTGTAGAGTGCATCTCAATGTACAAAAGTATCCCAGTTAATGAGAACGTCCGCCAGATTGGCGACCGCGTTATCTTACCACCCTTCGCTACTGCAAGCGGCAAGTGACGAAACAAACGCACCTACTCATGACCTTCGCAACAGCTGGTATACAGACAAACTAATCTGCGCATAATGACGATTCATTGTGTAGTCACCGTTCATTTAGCAAAATTACTGCTAATACCTACCGCACCAAGAGATTGAAGGCCAGTAAAGACCACAAGTCGGTTCGACGAAATCGTTATGCGATTAATAGAAGACAAACCACGTTTGAGTATCCGTATCATCGCACGACAAACGGGGATTCCGCATGATACGGTATGGAGAATTTTAAGGGAGAATTCCCTGCATACCTACCATTTTTGAAATACACACACCACACCCACTAGGATGCACTTCCGTTACTTTTACGAATTGTACCGGTACTGTCAGACCTTTTGCATTATCTTTTGGGTTATTGTCCATATTCGGGAATTCTTTCTCATCAGTCGTCTTCTACCAGTTTCTTTCTCGATTTTTCCCCATCTATTTTACTGGTCAGTTGGCTTTTTCTTTTCGACGAACTGATTTTTTTGAAATATTATTAACTCCTTCGATTTTCGGCTTTTTGTGCTTTGTCGTTTTTTAAGAACAGGAATAGGAACTACGTGTTGTGATAAAACTAGTTATCCATTTGTCCCTTCAAGTGAATCTTCGTAGTCACGCAGAAGGAAGAATGTTTATATTTTTGTGTGATTCCATTAGAAAGTCCCGTTTCAGTAACAAATAAGCGTAGCCAAGCAGGTCACCGATGAAAAAATGTGATAATAGACGATTATTTTGCCTTAAAAATTGTCGAATTTCTTCTAGGTTTTTAAATCCCCCATTACGGATTTGTCGAACAGTTCCGTCTTGTGCGTAGTGGGAGACGATAAACACAACAAAGTTAGGTGACTTAAAAGCACAGGGTTTCCAACACTTAATCGCTGTATGAAATAATCGGCAGTGTTTTCCTTCCTTGCGCGTGTTCTCGTACGAAACTCTGCCACAGCGTGGCGTGGCGTCACACAACCACAGTAGGCAGCTATGCAGTCCTGGTCATCATTGCCGTAGCAGTTGGAGCTTTCGGTAAGGTTATTATCCTAATGTGTATATACATAAATCAGTGGATGGTGCGAGTAGACAACATACTGTTCACTTACCTTTCTTTCTTTATTTTGATTTTTCAAAACTGTTTTGTATTATTATTAATAGTCGGATCATCTTATTATTATCTGTTAGACCTAAAGGTATCACTAATCTTTTCCTCATTGTCATATATTACATATATTACATGGAAATGTGCTTTTCCACACTGTATTTATTTGTGTATGTATGTGTAATAGATACAATGTGCATACATATACCCACAAACATACGTAAAACCACCTACATTCACTAATCGATTTTTTTAGGTTCTTAAAATAACAACAGATTGTTAGGTAAATATAATTATTGATCATCCCTAGTGCCAAATATATCACACACCGCAAATTACTTCCGAAATATTACCTCAAAAAAAGGAATTTTTGATTTAATAATAATTTATTGATATTAAAGAATTACCTACTCATTCGATAGGACAACTACGTGAAAATAAAGAATAATGTGTCTAATAATTTCTGTCGATTGTTTTCGGCTACCATGCAAAAAAAGCAAGACTGCAGAATACAGAACAATTGTTATTGTTGTTATTCTAAACAAATATGATTTTAAATTGAATTAAATTGACCACAAAATTTACTACAACTTTCTAATATTTTAGTAGAGAATATACAATACACTTACCTTTCTTTCTTCCTTATGATTCATGATAATTGTTTTGTTCACAAACGAATAAAGAAACAAAATTATTGCAATAAACAAGCAATTCCATTTTATAACGAAATTCGATTCATTTGTTTATTATCAAAAATATATAAAAATGTAACAATTAAAAGTAACGTTTTATTTAATTAAAAAAATAAAGAACGAAAGAAAAAAGCTTAATTCAAAAATGGTATTGAACAAATTATTCTTACGTAGCTAGCAGTAAAATTTGATTGAAAAACAAAAGGCATTATATGTTTTTCAAAATCAACAATCTTACAGACTAATGAGGAAACATTAAAAATTCATATTAAAAGGTGTTTTGATTTTTATAAAAACGTAATAATATTTCCAATTGCTTCTTCGCAATAGTTATGGAAAACATTTCGGGCGTCTCCTCGACACAAACGGGATGATAAAATGCTGCGGCCAACACTCGGTATATTTTAATTCGAAAATCGTTTATGCTCACGTTAGAGTTAATTAACAAAGACGGTCTCTCGTCCACCACTTCAGGCAATTGCAATTTCAAACACAAATCATCAGAAACTAACGAATCACATGAAGCTTTTTTACAAAAAAACATATGCAATATTAAATATATTTCTTCGTATAACATGTCCGTTTTAAGAATAATTTCCTTCTCATTTCCCTGAAATAAAAGCAAAACGTACAACAATCACAAATTTTTAATATACATATATATATATATATATATATATATGTTCCAGACAAAATATGTGGCTCTACAGGGTGTCTGTGAAAACAATCTGTTTGTTGTTTTATTTAGCAGCACTCTTTTGTAACAAACGAAAAAAATATATCAAATAAGTACCTTTAAAAAAACAACTAACGTAACGCAATTACTACAAACAGCGTAAAGAACGCCATCTGCAGAATATTGCTACATTTGTGGGATCGAAACCATTAGACAGACTATGACCACCATAGGGTGTTTCTTAAATAAATGGCAAACTTTGGAGGGTGTCAACTAGATGCAACAGACAAACACATGGTGACTAAAGCGGCGCAGTTAAGGGATACAAAAAATTTAAGAAAACCACAACAAATTACAAACCGAAGCCGGTCCTGGACGTGAATTGGCAACGAAGGTCTGAATCTCAGAAGCTGCAACGATAGAGAATGTAAACAATACCGCCTGTCGATCGATATTAACAAAATAACTACTGCACATAATGTATAGATGCCTATCACGGTATAAATGAATTAATTGTTGATAGTACTATTTCAATTACACCTCAGCATGTGTCTACATAAAAGAAATAGAAAAATGTATGTTTTTTATAAAAACAAATTTTCAAGTCATCCTTGAGGTATTACACACACACACACACACACCTCCGTACACTACAAAACTGTTCGAATTTTTAATCCCGTTCTAGTAGACAGGCATCGAGCCAAAAAGTTCGGCAATCACATCAAAACTATCATTATTTCGTGAAACAACATTTGTTTGTAAAAACAGCCTATGTACGAAAACAATTGTGCTCTGCAGTATTTTCCTGTCGAAAGCACTGACACAAATCCACTAGCAGCTACAAATCTGTTTCCTGTAAGACTTGTATTTTCTGTAAATGATGACGATGTAGGAATTGCTCCTTTAGCATTAGCCACATTATCACACGAGAGGAGACAACGTTACGTGTTATTTCGTGTCTACTACTTTGAGGTTGTCTTATATGAAAATCATGAATTTCATATTCTTATGGATATGGTTCGGGCGTCAACACTCACGACCTGCAAATGTAGGGTATACCTTGCGATTACTGTACAACTTCATCGTTGCATTAACCGTAACACACTGACCTACCATCGATTGACTAAACATAAATATCTTGAATCACTTTTAATCTAATCTAACAAATAATAAGCAATGCTTGAGCAAAAAAACACAAAAGAAATATAACACCGATGCTGCTAGTTATCGGCTGATTGAATACGGCGTTGCATCGTCGTATTTCTCTCCAGGGCCGGAATTATTTTTGCTTGTACTTTCATATTATCAACTACGTTTTACTCGAAAATGGTGAATTGGATAGATTTTTAAAACTATGATGAAAAATAACACTTGAAATTTTAGATCGGGATGATTGAAATGTTTTATTACAACCCACCCCGCAGTTTATGGTTCCTTATAGGGGCGCAACAGTGCACGTAGATCGTAAAATTGTTTATTAAAATCATAAAACGCGATAAATAAATGAATAAATTTTTGATAATAGAAATGGCAGTTTTCTCCTCGTGCGAAAACGAATAAATGAAGTTCCTTTATTTGTATTAGACTCAGATAATTCTACATAAAGGAGAATCGAAGCGACCTCCAATAATATTAAATGGGAAAATTGAATATAAAAACTGTGCTATGGAACTAGATACAGGAGGGACGATTAGTGTAATGAGTTTAAAAAATCTCAGGAGAATTTTAAATAAGAAAATTCAGCCTACTTCTATAGTTTTTTAAAGGTGATACATTAGTCCATTTAGGGTATGTAACTGTTAAAATTGAGTACAATAATTAAATAGTTAATCTAAATTTGTAAATTTGGACACTTTTTGATCGAAAAAGGCTGTGATGATATATATCGATTGGAATGCTATAAAGGTCTTAAGAACTTCCAGTAAGGTCAACCTAAATAATCTTTTACAGCAGTATTAGGAAATTTTCGACAATAAACTTGGAGGTATTAACAACTATGAGGTTAAGTTACCAAACATGTATTTTGCGGGTCTGAAATAGTTCCTTTTGCTCTAAAATATAGAGTAGAGAATCAAATTGATAGGTTGGAAAAAGAGGGTTTTATAGAAAAAGTTAAAAGCTCCGAGTGGGTCACACCTGTTGTACCGGTTTGTTTGTACCTTAACACCCCTTACAACGGGTAGGAGAAATATTGTCGCGCTTAAATGGGGGTAAGCAATTTTCGAAATTATATTTTAGCTATCTCAACTTGCAAATGAAAATTCAACCTGAAAGTCAAAAATTTTTAACTATAAACACACATAAAAGATTATTTGTCTGTAAAAGGCTAATTTATGGGTTGAATGGATCACCGGCAATATGGTAGAAGTAAAAATTTTTTTGGGACTAATAAATTTATATGGGAAATTCTGTCCAAATTTAGTGACACAACCAAATCCGCTAAATAATCTTACAAAAAAAGAAGTAACATTTATCTGGTAAAAGGAATATCAAGCAGTATTTGAACAAACCTCGGATTCTTATTCATTATGATCCAAAACTACCTTTAACAGTAGCTACAGATGCATCTCCAGTGGGAGGAGATGATGTTCTTTGTCATCTTTTGCCGGGTGGAACAAAGACCGATTGTATTCGCATCTAGAACTTAGAAGGGAACAGAACAAAAATACCCCCAAACTGATAAGGAGGCCTTAGCTATTGTGTGAGCAGTAAAGAAAATCTACTTGTATCTAAAAGGCGGGAGATTTATCTTGATCACTGATCATAAACCACTTGTTGCTATCTTTGGTTCAAAACGAGGACTGCCAGTACTAACTTCAACCAGAATGTTATACTGCGCCTTGATATAGAGAAAACTCGTTCGATTTTGATATAATATTCCGCAACACTAAAGAGCATGGTAATACAGACTTGCTTTCCCACTTACCTAGAGCGTCAGAAGAACTCCAGGTAAAAGATGACATTACCTTATTCCAATTCCCATTACGTCAAAGGAATTGCGTGTTGAAACAGGCAATGACAAAGAATTGGGACCTATTCTAAAAACCGGGCAAGATTTGCTATGTAGAGAAGCTCAATATACAGGGTTTGTCCGGAAAGTAATAGGACTTATTTCCTTCCGCCGCGACTGTACTTTGGAGCGTGCGCGCACCGACTGGATTCGGTAGAGGGTATTCCTAGGTAACGAACGAGCGGCTGGTGAGTTGTCTCCGAGCACCTGGAGAGTCAGAACAGGCTTTTTCGCGCGACATGTTTCTGTGAGTGGTGCAAGCCGAAAATGTAGCGTTCGTTAGAGCAGAGGTACGCGATTAAATTCTGTGTGAAACTCGGTAAATCTGCGACAGAGACGTTTGATATGATCAAGCAGGCTTACCCAGATGTTGCTTTAGCAAGAAGTGGTGTTTCGGTGGCACCAGGCCTTTTCAGAGGGCCGGGAAGAGGTCGCCGATGAAGACCGTGCTGGAAGACCTTCGATTCCGACAAACACCGACAATGTGACTCGTCTGCGCATAGTTTTGAACTTAGACTGTCGACTAAGTATTCGTTTAATTGCCCAGATATTAAATTTACCAAACTCTGTGGTTCATGACATTGTGACGGAACATTTGAACATGCGCAACGTGTGCGCGAAGATGGTCCCAAAAGTGCTCACTGACGACCAGAAATTGCGACGAGTGGAAGTGTGCCAAGAAAATTTAAACATGTGTGACAGTGACCCCCAATTTTTGAATAACGTAATCACAGGTGACGCCAAAAAACGGAAGAATGAGCAAATCGAAAGTGAAAACGACGGACATTTTCTTTTTTGACATGAAAGGCATCGTCCGCCATGAATTTGTTCCTCCTGGACAAACCAAGTTTTACGTGGAAGTGCTCAAGAGACTCTAACGAAGGGTCAATCGGATCCGACAAGACATCGCAGCCGACTGGAAGTTGCACCACGACAACGCCCCGGCTCACACCGCCTTTCTTGTGGACAACTACCTGACCTAGGCCGGCATCCCAACGCAGCCGCCCTACAGCCCAGATGTGCCCCCCCCCCTAGGACTTTTTTTTGTTTGCTCGCCTGAAAAGGCCGACGAAAGGCAAGCATTTTCAGACGACAGAGGGGATCTAAGCAGCATGCTCCGCGGTTCTTAAGGCTATTGGCAGCGCTGCATCGACGCAGAAGGAGCCTATTTTGAAAGTTTTTAAAGAATTGTAACGATTGGCTCAATAGATTTTTTTAAACCGACTCAGTACTTTTACTTTCCGGACAAACCCTGTATAATAGAAGATAAGTGCATTATGTGTGGGTAGTGCGCATCCCAAAGAAATTCCAAGAAAAAGTCTTGGAAGAGTTACACCTAGGACACCTGGGAATTGTCAAAATGAAGGCAATGGTGGGTCATTCGTGTATTGGAATAATATCGAAGAGATTGCAAGGAATTGCACCAACTGCAGACCCAATTTTAGAATACATGTTTTTGCTGATCGTCGACTTACATTCAAAACGGTTAGATGTTTACCCAATGAAATCAACAACCACAACCAAGACAATTGAATGTCTTAGAGACTGTTTCGCAAGATTCGGGCTGCCAAAGATACTTGTAAGTGATAATGGTCCGCAGTTTTCGTCTTATGAGTTTCAAAGAGCCATTTAAACCATCGGGCAATGGACGGGCCGAACGATTTGTCTACATTTTGAAACAATCATTAAAAGCAATGCAAAAAAAGTAAATACATTTTTGCCACAGTATATAGAAAAGCTCCAAATGTTACAATAAAGCACAGCCCAGCTATGTTGTTCTTAAAACGTGATATAAGAACGAAAATCGATCTTCTTGTATCTGAGTTTCAATCTAGAATCCAGAAAAATGTCAGAAAGGGGGTATTTGAATTTCAGGATAGAAAATTCAGTGACAGGGTTACTGTTAGAGACTATTGAGCAGCAAGCTCTAAATGAAAATTTGGTCGAGTTTTGAGTGAAGATGGTGTGCTCCACTACACTAAAGTACAGGAACATGTGGATCAAATACGTCCAGTAGGTCAAGTGCCCGAAGATTATCAAGCACCGACTTTTCCTCGGAGATTCCAGACGGAAAATGAATCAAATCTGCAAATAGTCTAATGTAGGGGAAATTCAACAACGAGTCAGGCTTGGAATACTAACCCAGAATGAATCTTCCCCAAACCCAATGCTGGCGACTTTTAGTTTGGAAGAAAAATTAAAATAGGTAATTTTAAAGTTGCATTATCTCCCACATTATAATTATTTCAATTTTTCTTAAGATTAATCATAAAAAACTTTCCCATATGCTGCCAACTTCAATAGACACTGCCAAAGAAGTGAATAATCCGTAAGGAAAATTTGTTTGCATGCATTAAATATTTTAAAATTAGAAGCCTACCTGTTGAAATATTATGCTAGCAACATTCGCCTATTTATTGCCCCTTTACTTGAATAAGATGAGGAAAATGAGAAGAAAAGCAAAATAAGAAAAGCAGGAAAATAAAAAAAATGGGTACTGATGGACCAACGAGATGTGGCCCCTCAGATTGTAATGCTTACATTGGACAATAGCTATTCTGTATTAAGGTAAATCATTTAATTTCATGAAATATTAATCTGAAACGGGAAACGAACCCGGGATCTTTGGCTTTACGCACCAATGTTCTGATCACTAAACTACGAGAGGTGACAACAGCAACAACGACCAATCAACCTACACGGCTAACGATCCGTCGAACTAATGTAACTATATATACTGGCGGGGGTGTGACAACAGTAACAATTTTTCCCTCATTAATTTGAGGTAGAGTGTGGTGGGTAAAAAATTCAAAAATGAATTTTCTGATTAATATTTCATATTAAACTAACTCACTTCTAAAAGTTGTCTAAATTGTATGTATATTTAATTTCAGCATTTCTTCAAATTTAGACGCACACCAACTGGCCCGGTTATAATTTTCATAATCAATATAGTGAACGACTAAATAAAAGGAATAACAACACACGAAGATGGAGTAACTAGAATGCTTCACTGACCAACTCCTCATGCATTTCGAAATTTTGAGTGAGAAAGTCAGAGGCCACCTCTCAATTCAGCTGTTTCGCGAAAGTTTATTGAACAGGAAAACTGAAGGGGAATTTTTCACGTTATATACGGAACCACTAGATGATGAAGTAAAATATCATTAGTATTTCAGAGGGTTTAAATAACAATTTAATAATTTCTCTTGATAACACTCTTCTGCTAGTTGCCAACTAACTGAATATTTGTACCTCGTCATTTATTTCGTGTGGATCATTTTTTAAATATGTTTCTAAATACTGGATATTGAAATTTACAACATCTGAAGATTGACTTTGGGTTTATTTTTTCCAAATTCTTTAAAATGGCCGGTATTTAAAACTCGTTCAGCTTCAACAAAATACTTTTCTTCTTTTTGTGTAGGCCCATTGACATATTGTGCTAACACTTATCGTTTTATTATTTTAAAGAAATCCATTTGCACGGTACGCTATAACACAGTATAAAGATTCTATACAGTAGGTTCACTTCCATACATCCCTTTCATGACGACGCTTCACCGCTTCTTTAATGAGTCCCTCGCTAAACAGGGGCTGGGTTGTACAGTGTATCTAAACACTTTGCTTTGCACGAAATCGAATCGTCCTCGTGCATGGCAGTCCACCGCACATAAAAATAATTTCTGATGGCTTCCAAAAAAAATGTCGGTATTTCAGACAGATCACAGGAGTGAACCTACTGTATAGAATCTTTACATCATGGCTATAGAGACTACGAAAAACTTTTCCTCACTAGCGCTATATTATTTCGGCTCCTCCCATTTGACGGATCCCAATACCACAGTATAAAGATTCTACACAGCAGGTTCACTTCCCAACCACGCCCATACATCCCTCTTCTGCCGACGCTTCACTACTTCATCAACGAAGTCCTCACCAAACTGTTTAGCTGGCTTATTTACTGTTATCGTGAAGCCACATTTCAAATACATTTTGTATCTAAATACTTCGGTAACATGATTGAACCATCCTCGTGTATGACAGTTCAGCGCACATAAAGTTAATTTATGACCTCTAAACAAATGTCGGTATTTCAGGCAAATCAAAGGAGTGACTCTACTGTATAGAATCTTTATACTGTGGCTATAGAGACTACGAAAGACTTCTCCTCACTAGCGCCATATTTGTATTTCGACTCCTCCCATTCGACGTATACCAATACCACAGTATAAAGATTCTATACAGTAGGTTCACTTCCCAACCACGCCCATACATCCCTCTTCTGCTGACGCTTTACCACTTCATCAACGAGTTCCTCGCTAACCATGTAGCTGGCTTATACAGAGTGCCATAGTGAAATCACCGTACAAATACATTTTGTATCTAAACACTTCGATTACGCAATTGAGCCGTCCTCGTATATGGCAGTTCAGAGCACATAAAGTTAATTTATGATGGCCTCCAAAACAATGTCGGTATTTCAGGCAAATCAAAGGGGTGAATCTACTGTACAGAATCATTATACTGTGGCTACAGAGACTATGAAAAACTTTTCCTCACCAGCGCAATATTTATATTTCGACTCCTCTCATTCGACATATACCAATACCACAGTATAAAGATTATATACAGTAGGTTCACTTTCCAACCACGGCTATACATCTCTGTTCTGCTGATGCATTACCATTTCATCAAGGAGTTCCTTGATAAACAGGTAGCTGGCTTATACAGAGTGCCATCGTGAAGACTTACTGTTTTTTGCTTAATTTTCAAATTTCTACGTATGCGGTTTCTAAGAAAATCGACTGTGATAAACGGACGGACATATGAGTGTTTTTATAAGAGGTATGGAAAACTGCTAAGTGACACAACTTTTAAGATTTCTAAACAATTATAAACTGAGGTTTTAATACACATACAGGCCGGACGAAGGAAGCTGGCGAGCGGTCGCGCATGTACTTGCCCATTTATGACTTATTTGGGTAAGTTACTTGGAACCGATACACAAATAAGCTTTCAGTAGACGTAAATTATAGTATTAATACAGATAGGACAGTAGCGTACTAGAAAATAATGTAGAAACATAACTTACCAAAAAGAAAAAATAAACCTATTGGTTTTGTTTTATAGTTAGTTTTCACATTCACTCTCATCATGGGAATCTCTATCACTGTCACCAACATCAACAATTAGTTCTTCTGTTTGTCTGTCTATTACTTGCTCACTGATCCCTATTTTTAAATATTTAATCTACGCCCCTGATAGGAATACTGAAGAATGAGGGCTGCAATCTTTATACCTAAAACTGCCTACTTTTGCCACCGCGCATCCACGCCATTTTAAAATTTCCGCCAGCTTCCAGCGTCA
>NW_020439506.1:657518-660201 GCF_000699045.2 Agrilus planipennis | reverse complement strand
TAGGAGAACAGAGGACTCTATGGAAGTCAATAAAAAATAGGCGAGATAGGTTGGTAGGACACCTTCTCAGGCATGAAGGTCTAGTCAGAGACATATTAGAGGCAGAAGCAAGAGTTAAGAGGGGTAGAGGTAGACCTAGATTAGATTACCGTTCGCAAATAGTTAAGGATGTGGGCTGTTCTAGTTTTAGGGAAATGCGAAATTTAACTCAGGATAGAAAAGAGTGGAGGTACGTGTCCAACCAGTCTTAGGACTGATGACCTTATGATGATGATGACTTTGTTTTGATGTTATCTTAATTGGAAGTTCAGAAAACTTTTAGAAAACCTCTTTACATCAGAAATTAAGCACGAGTTGGTAACAGTGTAAACGAATTAAGAATAGGCCCTAAAAGCTGCCCATTTTATTTAATTTAATCATAGCTGTAGTTTTTACGGTTTCCGAGAAAGCAATATAGGGCACACTTGAAATGGCCAAAGTGGGCATCCATCAAACATACGATTCAAAGAACACAAATGAACACCAATGACCATAATATACAATACAGAAATTACAATTACTACATACACAAAAAAAAGTAAAAAACTGATACTCGTACCTATAGAAAGCTTGAGAAAGATACCTGAAAAAAATCATGTTAATAATCAAAATGAAATCCTTGTCTTTAATACGCCTTTACTAATATCAAAATTTTAAACTCCCAAAAGTAATTAGTTACACTTGCCTCTTAGTTTAAATTAAACAGAGAACGAATAAAACAGAAAAAATATAATCTAGTGATAAAAAATTAATACATGCAGGGTAGTAATGAGGAAGTTTGTGAGCACAGAAATGACGCAGACAATTTTATTGAAAATAAATTTGTATTTCTGCGACGTTTCGTTCGGATTTCTTGATGTTTTTTCATTTCATCACTATAAAGCTTTAATTTTATGTAACGTCGCCATCTTAGGTTTCATTCACTGACGTAGCAACCCCATTTCACCCTTTTAAGGTTGACTTTTAAAAAATTGTCGAAATAGAGTTGCAACCCCTTTTTACCCTCCTCCTTCAGAAGTTGAATTTTTTAAAATGCCGAAACAAGAGTTTGATTAATTATATCAAAGAGCATTAAGACCACAAATAAAATATATCTCGCACAAAATTTGCAACCCCTTTTTACTCCCCCACTTCAGAGGTTGAATTGTTTAAAACGCCGAATTACATGTTTCACTAATTATATGAAAGAGCATTAAGACTATGTTTCAAATAAATCTGACCACAAACAAAATATGCTCCATGTAACCACTTACAAAGCTGTAATTCTTTAAAATACCGAAACAGATGAAAGCTTATAAATACCAAGTCTTAAGTAAATCTAACCAAAAACAAAAATGTTCCATACAAACCTTGCTACGTTTTTTCACACTCTTAGGGGTTATATGTTCCCTACCTTTTTTAAACCACTCCTGTATTATAACGAACAAGTACATTATTCAAATTGGTCAAAACGTTTTTGAGTTTTCGTGAGACCAACCAATAGTAATTCATTTTTATATACATATACGTATAGATTTTTTATCAGACAACGAGAGGCAGTACAGTATAACCTCGATAAGATAAAGACCAAGGGAAACGTAAAATAAATTGAGTTATTGAGGTTTTTTACTTACTAAAGGTTTAAGTTTAAACTTTAAAATTATGGATTTCCAGTGACTTAGAAAACTCTTCAGCTTTTTCCTTTAGTACTTATAAGTCCACTAACACTAATGTTTTTACATATCTCTACACTGTCTAAACCATGTAAACAAGAAGCATTTTTCTAAATTAGGAAATTCAGCAATTCTTCGTGTTTTACATAGAAGACTTTCTCCCGATTCAAACCACTTTTCACTGTTTACTGGTGCGATGCCCAAATTATTCATTTAAGTTATAGAGGGTTTTTATTTAAAGTAATAGAGGTTTTGGACTCTCGAGGGGAAGAGAACACAAAATTTTATGAATTTATAGAGGTTATTACGTTATCCAGGTTTAAGTTATCAAGATTCTACTGTATTTCTCATGTCGTCAGTCTACTCCTTACTGTGCTCACTAAAATCGTCACTACTACCCTACATATAAAAATTTCGTGGGTAAATGTGAATAACTACGAATTGAGAGAAAATGAAGTTTTTAAACATAAATTTAACTATGAAGACTTATTAGTTACCGTGGATAGAAAAGGTAAGAAGTGATGAAACTTCCTGGCTAGACTAATGGTTAGAAACATACTAAAAGCAAGAACAAGAGTTAAGAGGAACACCTAGATTAGATTGTTTGCAAATAGTTAGAGATTTGAGACGTTCTGGCTTCCGGAAAATGCGCAGATTGACTTAGGGTGCTTGTCTAGAAAGTCCTCGGACTTACAACCTTTTGACGGAAACACTCCAAAATAAAACTTTGACATTAAGGATGTTTGGGAGGTATGTCAAAATGCTACGAGACAAATAAAAATTTAGAAGAGCGTTCCTCATTTAATTCTAAAACTCTTGTAAAAATTACAAATCGATTCACTAAACCGTTAAAAAGTTATTGAAATTTTAAGAAATTGTAATTTTACACGTTATTTTATGGAGATTCGTTAACCGAACAGATTAAATTTATTTTTATTAACAGAAAAAAAGCTACCAGAAATTTCAAACTTTTATAATAAGTAACTTGAACT
>NW_020439506.1:655286-657346 GCF_000699045.2 Agrilus planipennis | reverse complement strand
AGAGGACTCTATGGAAGTCAATAAAAAATAGGCGAGATAGGTTGGTAGGACACCTTCTCAGGCATGAAGGTCTAGTCAGAGACATATTAGAGGCAGAAGCAAGAGTTAAGAGGGGTAGAGGTAGACCTAGATTAGATTACCGTTCGCAAATAGTTAAGGATGTGGGCTGTTCTAGTTTTAGGGAAATGCGAAATTTAACTCAGGATAGAAAAGAGTGGAGGTACGTGTCCAACCAGTCTTAGGACTGATGACCTTATGATGATGATGACTTTGTTTTGATGTTATCTTAATTGGAAGTTCAGAAAACTTTTAGAAAACCTCTTTACATCAGAAATTAAGCACGAGTTGGTAACAGTGTAAACGAATTAAGAATAGGCCCTAAAAGCTGCCCATTTTATTTAATTTAATCATAGCTGTAGTTTTTACGGTTTCCGAGAAAGCAATATAGGGCACACTTGAAATGGCCAAAGTGGGCATCCATCAAACATACGATTCAAAGAACACAAATGAACACCAATGACCATAATATACAATACAGAAATTACAATTACTACATACACAAAAAAAAGTAAAAAACTGATACTCGTACCTATAGAAAGCTTGAGAAAGATACCTGAAAAAAATCATGTTAATAATCAAAATGAAATCCTTGTCTTTAATACGCCTTTACTAATATCAAAATTTTAAACTCCCAAAAGTAATTAGTTACACTTGCCTCTTAGTTTAAATTAAACAGAGAACGAATAAAACAGAAAAAATATAATCTAGTGATAAAAAATTAATACATGCAGGGTAGTAATGAGGAAGTTTGTGAGCACAGAAATGACGCAGACAATTTTATTGTTTGTCTGTCTATTACTTGCTCACTGATCCTTATTTTTAAATATTTAATCTACGCCCCTGATAGGAATACTGAAGAAAGAGGGCTGCAATCTGCCTACTTTTGCCACCGCGCATCCACGCCATTTTAAAATTTCCGCCAGCTTCCAGCGTCAGGCCTGTACCACTGGTTAATGTCTTACAGAAGTTTTCTTAGACACCCTGTATGATGGAATACTCACGGTGTATAGCTTATAGAAGCCACGTTTGCTTGCGCACACGTACAGTGTCATAATTTTGAAAGGATCCACATCAGGCAATCGTAAAAGGATAATAAGCAAGCCTCTAAAAACGTCTTTTTTCATTTTTAAATTCCAGCCCTTTAAAATATCGTCTAACATATCTAAAATATCGTTATATTGCTGGTTATTCATCAGAGCCACCAATAAATCGTTATAATATTGCCAGATGTCTGTAAGAAAATTATGAACGTAATAAGGCGAAGAAAATCACAAACAACAATGTTTCAACTGGTAATTAACTTAACTACTTGGCGAGAACACAGAGAATATATCTAAAATTAACATTGTTCATCGTTACTTTTACAATTAAAGGGGTGGGGATTACAAACAGTGGGAGCTTGAAATTTTGTTTAATTCATAACAAACTTATCTACGTATCTCTCGTAAGAAGACTGCAACAACAAACTAAATATAGTCAAACAGATTGCTCTAAAGTCTAAACAAGGGCGACAAAGTAAATGTAATTAACTGGTAAGAGTTACAACTTGGATTAAACAAGAAAAATAAGCAATTTTAAGGGGCATTCTTAATTCGTTTACAGTGTTGCCAAATTTTAACAGAAGGCAGCCCAAAAAATTATAAACTCCTTGGAAATGGATAATCTAAAATATTGGATCGACATTGTTTTCTGGGTTCAATATCATGGTCTATGGAATTTTGAAGTTCCAAATTGATATCAGCCTCTGCTACATCACCACTTATCGTACCTTTAGCAAAGAACTACGAAATTCTATGAATTACGACAAAACAGCCCGCAAAACAATATCGAATTGATATACGCCAGCTGAGTAAAACTGAAAACTACAAGATATTGTGGTGTGCTAATAAATGCGTATAATCCAAAATTCTTAGAAAACGATTCGAAAAACTTCACTTATTAGATAAACCCAAAGCTAAAGAAACTATGGATTCCATTTCTTTCTCTTATTACAATTAGCA
>NW_020439506.1:647229-650905 GCF_000699045.2 Agrilus planipennis | reverse complement strand
TGCAAACACCACTATTAGTCTGGAAAAACTCCAATATTTAAAAAATGAGCAAATGCCTGCAAGGTTTTTAAAAAATATTTTATACTTAAGTAAATGTAGAATATTAAATAGGTACTACACAAAAGTATTTATCTGAAAAATGTATTTTTAAAATACGTATTTTGCATTTAGCATTTAAAATACGACAGAGAAATCTATTTTCTCTTTTACATTTGAAATGACAAATCAAAAAAGTAAAAAAGTATTTGCATTTTGTATTTAAACACTATTAAAAAAACATTTTGCACATCTATTATTTTCTGATGTACAAAGATTTTTCTAAAAATTGCCTTACACTTCATATTAAAATAACATAAAACCAAAATAAGTTAGGAAAAAAATTTCTTAACTTCGAACGTTTCGATGTACAAAATCCATCTTCAGGGTTTTATTTTCATTCTATGCATTACTTCTACATAACAAGTTATTTATAACGCCACGCTCAACTCGCAGGCTGAAATTACAGAAATGCAGTTAAATGCATCAGAAGTTGTTCTGGATGTGAAATGTTTTTCCAATAATATTAAGTACGGACCTGTTATTCCTTTTATTTTAACAAAAATAAGTTTTTAGCATTATTTGTTACAATTTCTTTTATTGACTATTAGAGATGGTGAACAGTTTGAACTAAAATTAATAATTTCGCTTCAAAAATCCTAAAGATGGACATCGAAACGTCCGAAATTATGCTCGGGCATCGTTAATAAAATACGCTTTTAAAAATTTGAAAAATCTCTAGGTCCGCATATACAAAAATAAACTTATTACTGTTCATTATAGGCGCCGATGGACTAAGCATTTTTCGTTAAGAAAATTTTTTTCTGCCTTACTTTGTTTTTTTTTTTTTCGAAAAAGGTTGTTAAAGGTGTATGTTTGGAGCACGGCGTTGTACGGGTACGAAACATGGACAGTGGGAGCGGCGGAAAAGAAAAGGTTAGAAGCGTTCGAAATGTGGTGTTATAGGCGGATGATGAGGATATCGTGGGTAGAAAAGGTTAGAAATGAAGAGGTATTGGAAAGAATAGGAGAACAGAGGACTCTATGGAAGTCAATAAAAAATAGGCGAGATAGGTTGGTAGGACACCTTCTCAGGCATGAAGGTCTAGTCAGAGACATATTAGAGGCAGAAACAGGAGTTAGGAGGGGTAGAGGTAGACCTAGATTAGATTACCGTTCGCAAATAGTTAAGGATGTGGGCTGTTCTAGTTTTAGGGAAATGCGAAATTTAACTCAGGATAGAAAAGAGTGGAGGTACGTGTCCAACCAGTCTTAGGACTGATGACCTTATGATGATGATGACTTTGTTTTGATGTTATCTTAATTGGAAGTTCAGAAAACTTTTAGAAAACCTCTTTACATCAGAAATTAAGCACGAGTTGGTAACAGTGTAAACGAATTAAGAATAGGCCCTAAAAGCTGCCCATTTTATTTAATTTAATCATAGCTGTAGTTTTTACGGTTTCCGAGAAAGCAATATAGGGCACACTTGAAATGGCCAAAGTGGGCATCCATCAAACATACGATTCAAAGAACACAAATGAACACCAATGACCATAATATACAATACAGAAATTACAATTACTACATACACAAAAAAAAGTAAAAAACTGATACTCGTACCTATAGAAAGCTTGAGAAAGATACCTGAAAAAAATCATGTTAATAATCAAAATGAAATCCTTGTCTTTAATACGCCTTTACTAATATCAAAATTTTAAACTCCCAAAAGTAATTAGTTACACTTGCCTCTTAGTTTAAATTAAACAGAGAACGAATAAAACAGAAAAAATATAATCTAGTGATAAAAAATTAATACATGCAGGGTAGTAATGAGGAAGTTTGTGAGCACAGAAATGACGCAGACAATTTTATTGAAAATAAATTTGTATTTCTGCGACGTTTCGTTCGGATTTCTTGATGTTTTTTCATTTCATCACTATAAAGCTTTAATTTTATGTAACGTCGCCATCTTAGGTTTCATTCACTGACGTAGCAACCCCATTTCACCCTTTTAAGGTTGACTTTTAAAAAATTGTCGAAATAGAGTTGCAACCCCTTTTTACCCTCCTCCTTCAGAAGTTGAATTTTTTAAAATGCCGAAACAAGAGTTTGATTAATTATATCAAAGAGCATTAAGACCACAAATAAAATATATCTCGCACAAAATTTGCAACCCCTTTTTACTCCCCCACTTCAGAGGTTGAATTGTTTAAAACGCCGAATTACATGTTTCACTAATTATATGAAAGAGCATTAAGACTATGTTTCAAATAAATCTGACCACAAACAAAATATGCTCCATGTAACCACTTACAAAGCTGTAATTCTTTAAAATACCGAAACAGATGAAAGCTTATAAATACCAAGTCTTAAGTAAATCTAACCAAAAACAAAAATGTTCCATACAAACCTTGCTACGTTTTTTCACACTCTTAGGGGTTATATGTTCCCTACCTTTTTTAAACCACTCCTGTATTATAACGAACAAGTACATTATTCAAATTGGTCAAAACGTTTTTGAGTTTTCGTGAGACCAACCAATAGTAATTCATTTTTATATACATATACGTATAGATTTTTTATCAGACAACGAGAGGCAGTACAGTATAACCTCGATAAGATAAAGACCAAGGGAAACGTAAAATAAATTGAGTTATTGAGGTTTTTTACTTACTAAAGGTTTAAGTTTAAACTTTAAAATTATGGATTTCCAGTGACTTAGAAAACTCTTCAGCTTTTTCCTTTAGTACTTATAAGTCCACTAACACTAATGTTTTTACATATCTCTACACTGTCTAAACCATGTAAACAAGAAGCATTTTTCTAAATTAGGAAATTCAGCAATTCTTCGTGTTTTACATAGAAGACTTTCTCCCGATTCAAACCACTTTTCACTGTTTACTGGTGCGATGCCCAAATTATTCATTTAAGTTATAGAGGGTTTTTATTTAAAGTAATAGAGGTTTTGGACTCTCGAGGGGAAGAGAACACAAAATTTTATGAATTTATAGAGGTTATTACGTTATCCAGGTTTAAGTTATCAAGATTCTACTGTATTTCTCATGTCGTCAGTCTACTCCTTACTGTGCTCACTAAAATCGTCACTACTACCCTACATATAAAAATTTCGTGGGTAAATGTGAATAACTACGAATTGAGAGAAAATGAAGTTTTTAAACATAAATTTAACTATGAAGACTTATTAGTTACCGTGGATAGAAAAGGTAAGAAGTGATGAAACTTCCTGGCTAGACTAATGGTTAGAAACATACTAAAAGCAAGAACAAGAGTTAAGAGGAACACCTAGATTAGATTGTTTGCAAATAGTTAGAGATTTGAGACGTTCTGGCTTCCGGAAAATGCGCAGATTGACTTAGGGTGCTTGTCTAGAAAGTCCTCGGACTTACAACCTTTTGACGGAAACACTCCAAAATAAAACTTTGACATTAAGGATGTTTGGGAGGTATGTCAAAATGCTACGAGACAAATAAAAATTTAGAAGAGCGTTCCTCATTTAATTCTAAAACTCTTGTAAAAATTACAAATCGATTCACTAAACCGTTAAAAAGTTATTGAAATTTTAAGAAATTGTAATTTTACACGTTATTTTATGGAGATTCGTTAACCGAACAGATTA
>NW_020439506.1:625884-646847 GCF_000699045.2 Agrilus planipennis | reverse complement strand
CTTCTTTTTATTGAAAACGACTCGACACTGTGCTATCCTCTTCATATCCCTACTATTCCATCCGCCCTGACTTATCTGACTTCCTACTTATTCTTCCCTTGCATACCAGTATTTTTGTTTTACTTAAAAAGGAAAAAATAAGTATAAAGAAAAGCTATTATTAATGTTTCTAGTATCGGTCTTACGAGAAAAAATGTGACCATTATTCACAATGAGACAGCCAAAAGAGGATTCGGTCGGAATTATAGTTTTTATACAATTGCAATTTACAATATTCTGACAAGGACTCTTACGTAGGCACCTCTACTTCACTAGATTAACATATGTCAGATTTTCTACAAAATCAGAGCCCTAGCCAAAGGGGGGATGCTTCCCCTCCCAATATCTGCTCAGTTGGCTTTTTCAACTTGTGTTATTAATTAGGAAATATATTACAAATCTACTTCTTCCATATTTTCATGTAAAAACGCCTGTAGGTAAAACTGCTTAAGAAACTCGAAGAGCATTCGTGTATACGGGCTGTAATAACATTTCAAAAAAGTATAGGGAAATGTTGTGTTACAGACGCATGATGAGGATAAGGTGGATAGAGAAGGTTGGAAATAAAGACGTATTAGAAAGAGTAAGAGAATAGAGGACTCTATGGAAGTCAATAAGAAATAGGCGAGATAGGTCAGTATAGACCTTCTAAGGCATGAAGGTCTAGTCAGAGACATATTGGAGGAAGAAACGGATGTTAGGAGGGGTACAGCTAGACCTACATTAGATTGCTATTCACAAATAGTTAAGGATGGATGTAGGTTCTTCTGGTTTTAGGGAAATGGGAAGATTAGCTCAGGATAGGAATGAGTGGAGGTGCGTGTCCAACCAGTCTTAGGAATGACGACCTTATGATGATGATGATGATCATGAAGATATCGGACTTCTGGTCAATATTTCGAGCCAAATACCCCAAAATAAGACGGTTACTATAAGGGCGATAAAGAAAAAACGAAGACTTGAACATTGTAGACGCAATAAATATCAATAATAAAACCAGAGAATCCCTAATTTGAATAAATCAACAGGAAAATGTAAATCTAAACTTAATAGGAAGTACCAAAATTTTTGGTAGAAAAAATAAAATTAATCCGGAACAAGATTTTGAGACATCACCGAAAACGAAGTTTTCTGGCAAAAATTGATAAGTGTGAATAGAATACAGCGAGGAAGAGAAAAATTTTTTTAACCTTTTAAGATAAAATTGCAAACTTTTTACGAGATAAACTCAAAATGGTTATAGAACGTCTGAATTCAATATCAAACATTCTCACAAACCTTATAGACAAAAAGAATATTACAAGTGAAAATACTGAAAAATTGATTATGCTCTATCCACCTGATCACATGCCTAAGTTGTAAGAGCTTCTTATGGAGTTTTTATATTATTTGATATATGCTCTTCTATGCAAGGCATCAAGAAATTAGCTGCTAAGTATAAAATAGCTGTTGGGGAAGCTTTTTGTCTTTGTCAGCTAGTATTTACAGCAAACTTTTCGGTGGCTTCGAACGAAAAAAATTTAGTTTACTTAAAATAGTTTAAAATTCGATAAGGTTCATCATTAAAGAGGAGAAACTTGATGTCCTAACGATGATAAAAAGCGAAAAAGACCTTTACGATGCTTTTTACCTAAACAATATGGTGAATTTATGGACGGAATTTAAACACAGGCGAATTCGATATTAACCTGTTCTTATTCTTTCGTATTCTTTTGAAGTGAAACTTCTTTAGGCTCAATCAAAATAAAATTTCAAGGCCATGAAACGACACGTTTTGCAACATTTCGTCTCGCGAAGCGACAGGCTATGAGAATAGAAAGGCGCACACGCGCATATTGGTATTACAGTCAGCTGTTACTGACCGGCATCTTATATATTATAGTATAATGTATATTCACTATACTATAGTGCTAAATTAATTTTTTGGTTATATCTGTGCAGGTATATTACAATAAATGTTTATTTAACAACAATTAGTATTTATTTAAGAGTGAGTATTATTACGTATTAATTCTTATTCCTTGTAGTTATTAATAGTTTACGGTTTCTGAAACACTTGGAAAAAAAAAACGGAAGCGAAAAAATTGACCATTTTTTTATTATTTAATTACATAAAAAAGTATTGAAGTAATACTCCTTAGGTGGACTAAGGATAAAATTTGTTGGAAAATATAAATCCTGAAAATTCTCGTACTCTCTCTTTCTTTCACCAATCATCACTTATTCGTTATAAAGGTATAGAGATCGCCAAAGAAGTTTCACTTCTTTCACGTGTACTGAGTTGCAGCAATCAACAGTTACCTCATTATTAACCAAAGTAATCTGTAGTGGGATGAAATTAAATTGATTCAACATTCATGCTTGATAATTATTTTTTATTTATAAAAGCGCGTTCTTTGGCGTGTGTGTGTAAAACTTTAGTTGGAAAAATAAAGTACAGCAGTTGGTTATTCGGTTGCCCCCCCCTCTTCCCCGAAACAGAATACTTCGCTAGAGGCCTGTGCACAAAGGTCACTACTTTTTATCCGGAACGCCGATGTTGGAAACATTAAATTAGCAAAATTAAAGCGTTCTTCGAAAATCGCCTTTTCTTCAGAGGGTTTCCACGTTTTTCTTGGTAAAAATAGCTCCGATTGACGTTTCAAATTTTATTTAAACACTGCAATTTTCAATGCATTAACGAATTGGAAAATTAAGACTACTCTAATAGTTTTAATTAACTTGACAAAGTTTGTGCTATAATGACTGTACTGTGCGGATATCACTAACAAATATCCAAAATAAAACATTTATTAATTCGAAGTGATATGTATTCTGTGAAACTGCAAGCGCGGATCGCGATTTCCATCTTTTTGGATCTCATCAGCGCGTCGCAGGCAGCTCCGACAGAAGACAGACCAACTTTTACCTGCTGCCTTAACAGCGCGTTTTAGAAAATACCACAAATGGCGCGGTAAACGCCATCTGTGGTACGATGCTACATTTTATTATTACCTATGCTCCAACAAGGTCCATTTAAATATATGGATATCTATTCGCTGAAACAAATCCCGGCGTAGCTAACCTCAACGTGTTAGGCACGTTACCATAATCGAATAAAATAATTCGAAGTGGTCTGTATTCTGTCGAAACTGCAAGACGCGGATCGTGATTTCGATCTTTTTGGATCTCATCAGCGCGTTGCAGGCAACTCCGACAGAACACAGACCAACTTTTACCTGCTATCTCTCTGTGTTCTGTCGAAGCTGCCTGCGACGCGCTGATGAGATCGAGAAAGATCGAAATCGCGATCCGCGTCTGGCAGTTTCGACAAAATACAGACCACTTCGAATTATTTTATCTATTATGGTAACGTGCCTATCACATTGAGGTTAGCTAGGTCGGAATTCCTTTCAGCAAGTAGATATCCATATATTTAAATGGACCTTGTTGGAGCATACGTATGTAATCCTAAAATGTAGCATCGTGGCGTTTACCACGCCATTTGTGGTATTTTCCATTTATTAATCGATTATAACACATGTAGTAAAGCCGACATAGGCCAAACAGGCTGATGTTTTAAAAAATAGATTAAAGAACACAAAATATTATGAAAATAAGAACTCTAATTCAACATAAAGAGAACATTTATCAGACAATTCACAATACTGTAACGGCAACTTCACAATAGTAGGTATGTATGGAAAAGCAATACTTAAAATGGAGTTTACTGCAATGTTTAAAAATCAATAAATTAAAGGCTTAATTTTTAATGTTCAGATCGATCTAAAGAACTCTCCTGAATTAAGCAATCAAATAGTACTCCGTTTCGCCCCACCCTTACTTTTAGCCTTATGTGCAAGTTCGTAAATAAATAATCAATAAAAGTTGTATTCATAATGAATCAGCTTAAATTATCAAATAAAATTAAACTATATTAAGCTTCAACAAATCATATTCAAAGAGACTACCACCCAATGTTTTTAGTGGTATTATTTCTTCCATCTGAAGAAGCCACTGCGTGGTGAATTGACCATTGCAACGATATTCACAGAACCAGTTTGTAACTAAAACGTTGTTTGTGCTCGCCGTTAATGTAAAAATGTGCAGTTCACGACAGCATCTCTGAAGTTCATTCATAACATGACAATAATCGGCAGGGCTGCCAATTTTCTTTTTTGGCGAATATGCTTATAATCATAAGAATACGACAACATGAATGATGTGCTATCATCAAGAATGTATTCCTATGTAGTACTTCTATTATATGGATAGTTTCTATAAGTCGAAGCTGTTTCGACAAAGTGAAACAGATATGTCTCGTGTTCTCTACCCTCCGGACCCCCAGCTCTGTTCTGCGCATCGTTGTGCGCACACAGATACATATTTAACGTGTTTGTTACCGAGATTTTCTACTCAAAGTGATGTGCTCGCGCATGCGCAATAAGTTTTTGAAGTGAAAACTTCTTTAACGATGTTGGGCACTTTTTGGTAGGGGAAAATGTTATGGTTGTAGCAGTATATCTAAGTATATCTGTAGCTATACAGCTACGACGATCGATGCGGTTTTTACGCGATAAATTTCAATCAAACATTTTCATTTCTTACTTTAGTTTTACCATAAGCCTCTTGTATCTTTTTTAGAACACAATGTAATAATTGAAAGTACAAAAAGTCTAAGTATTGTTGAAATTAATGATGACAATGATGCAAACAATGTTAAAAATCAAGTACATTGAAATTTATGTAAATATTTGAATAATTAAAAATCATATAAACATGCATATAATTGTTGCTTGGAGTGTCAATAGATTTTTATTCAAACATTGTGAAATTTCAAATTTTAATACTAAAAGTTCAAAGTTTTCACTTCTATCGGCAATCCCTATAACTGCCAATTTTTTTTATGGATACGCAAGATCAAAATGAATACATTATACGTTATAGCATTAATATTAATAATATTTATTAATTTTGTATATACGCGAACACTTCGCATTAAGTAGAAAATCTCAGTAACGAACACGGTCGTTGCTGTTATTTTAAAGATTTCTCAAGCATGCGCAAGGTGTCATCTTCAAATAAATATAGTCAGCACCGTAATAGCAGAGCATTCTTTCCATACCTACTGTCTGTATAGGAGTATTACATACTATATGCAAAACGACTAGATCAGATGATATTTCACTTCTCGTTCGTCTCATCATTCTCGCCCCAATCTCCACCTACCCGTCCCCACGACTCCTAAAGCATGCTGAAGAGGTCCTTCCGCTCTGCCCTCCGACATAGTCCGGAAGGATTACTCGCCCACCAGCTTTAATAACTTGTATATATTTTTTGTACTTAGCGGTCCAATGCCCCATCCCTATTAAACCTTCCGTCCTAACTTATCTAGCTTCCTAGATGCCTAAATTCAGCCACTTCTTCTAATCTTTCGGCTCATATCTTTACATTCGCTAGTTTCCTATTTTTTCTGCCCTTGCATACCAGTATTTTTGTTTTACTTTTACTTATTTTCATACAACAGTGTTTTGACAATACCGCTTCCATTTTATTTAAAGTTATCTGTAACCGCTCCTGTAAATCTAACCACACTAACCTTTTGCCCCCCTATATCTATCCCTACAGTTGTACTGTATTTACTTCCTTCCTAATATTTACTTCTCTAAGTTGCAGCCCTAGCTCTATAACTGCCTGTTGCTCTTTATATAAGCTAAGTATCACTCTTCTATCTCTGTAACTCATCCCTACATTTTTAAGTATATTTAACATCTTGTCCCATTTAACATTGTCAAAAGCTTTTTCTAAATCTACAAATCCTATGTACGCGCTCTTTTCTTTTTCTATTGTTTTCTGTGTTGTTATCCGTAAAGCTAGAATGGCCTCCCGCATTTCCCTATTTCTTCTAAACCCAAACTGATTTTCCCCTAATAGTTCTTCGGCCCTTCTTTCCATCCTTCTCTGTACAATAAATAGATCACAAAGAAAATGAGTCAGAAGTAACTTCAATGAACCTCAAAAAATCCTTGAAAGAATATTTTCCAAAGGAGTTACAGAACAGTCACGGGGTGTAGAATCCATCTACAAACCAGACTAAACCATCAACCATAAATGTGTCGAGATGGGGTTCCGCCAAAAAAGGGTGGAAACCGCTGCTTTAGAGGCAGCATTCTAACATATGAAGCCAACTTTACATAGGGTGTCGTAAACTGTACTTTTACCGTACCAATAAAAAAATAAACACTACTGTAAGCTTTGTAATATAAAACATTACCTTTGCTTTCGTAAAATTGACGTAATCGTTGGAAAACCTCTTTATTATATTGGCCGCTTGTTTCCACGATTTCGTACGATCAAAAAGTGCAATGACATTAAACGATAAAGTCTCTATCAAATACCTAGCGTGAGATTCGAACCAGAATCGATGTTTGTATTTGTCTAAAACAAACGTTAAAGTTAAACTAATACTTACCAACTGCCGAATAACCTTACCAATTGAAATAGTATTGAAAAGTTTAGCCATCATTTTATACACATCGCGCAGATCTTCTTTTTCCAATAATTTAACTACGTTGAGTACAAACGATTCAACATAATTTTCAGATTTGTACTGTTCCAGGATACCCAAAAATTTCGACACGTCCTTATCCTTAATAACGTTAGCCAAGCTTGAGATTACTTTCGCAGAAATATTTTTCGATGAGCAGCTAACTTCACTAGGTGCACCATTATTAGGTACTATCGTATCACAGCAGTTTGGCGTGCTCGTTTCTGCCTCTGAATAGGACATGTTTGCACCCAGTTCATCGAATTCGTAAGAATTCTCATACATGTGTTCACCCTCAGAGAAACTTTTAAATGAAACATTTTCTTTTAACTGATAAACATCGTTCTCTTTTAAACATTTTTCAGAAGAGACGTCATTCATATCATTGACAACGTCATCATCATTCAACGGAATCTTAGCCTTCCCGGCTAAAATTTTGGACTCTTGGATAAAATTTAATTGACGCAAAATGAGGACAAACTTTTGTAGGAATTCAAAATTCAACTGTTCCAAGTTAACTAATTGAGTATTCAATATATCACGGAAAGTGTTAAGGCACAACTGAACATTTTTGAATTTAACACATATACGAATGATGTCTTCAACGACCCCGTGATCAAGTCTGTCAGTTCTATATTTCGTCAATTTTTTTATTAATGGCCAATCGACTTCCAGATTTGCACTTGATCGTACCACTATATTTATAAGAATGTCTGACAGGCAGATATTTAAATTCGTTATGCCCAATATCGTGATTATTTCTTCAATCGCCTGATGAAAACTGTATCCGATGCTTTGAATAGCTTCAACTATTTTTTCAACGAATGGGCTTCGTTCGAACATATCCTGGTCGACAGCGTCTCTAACGATACTTACGAGGTCGAGTATTTTTTTGTGTTTCACGTAAGCATTTATAAAAAAAGGAAATGTCTCTTTGTAAACTATTTTTCCTTTAGTGAAATTATACACATTCTGTAGCTCTTCGTATGATAAATTTAAGATACTCTCCTCCGTGTTCGGATAAAGACCGTGCAATCGTGTACAGTAGGGCTTGCGTCTGCAATTCTTTTTGGCAAAATAATGATAACAAACTCCTCTAAAAATGTCCGGAATATAATTGTACGTCATTAATCTTAAAGGGGGTCGGTTATGCATTGGTTCTTCTTTTTCATGCTTTTCAGGGCTACTGTTACTTTTCGAATGAATTATTTCTTTAATATTATAATTTGAATTAGTAGATGGTGCAATTATGTTCTCTTCGATATTTTTAGAACTATCGGTCACATTTTTGTCTAAATTATCATCTGAATATTCGGGATCCATTTCTGGACTGGAGACGACAGAACTATAAAATAAATTCTTATTTCACCTCAAAAATCAATCAAAGTAAACAAATTATCAGTATTTGGTCCTTCTAAATGATAAATGTATCCTAATGGATGAGTTAGATGTTACTGTCACTATACCTTTATAGTTAATAATTATTTATAGTGTAACAGAAAAAAGTGCCAAGCTTGCAGTAGGTGAAAGAGTACTATAAAACATGAAAACTGAGTAGATGATAGTATGTCCGAAAGTTCACCGTTTTCGAGAAAAACTTAGTTAAAAGTAAGGATAAATTTAGTTCCGGTCCTGGTACAGAAATACGGCCCGCAACGCTGCACTCAATCAGCTAGAGTTTGCCAGCATCGGCTTAATATTTGTTTTGTATTTTTCTGCCCACGTATTATTTATTTGTTAGATTTAGTGTGAATCAGGATGTTTATGATAACAACCAAACTCTGGTAGCAATTTAAACTTTGTATGAGATAATGGACGTGCAGTTTAATAAACTAATCAGCAATACAACATCAATCATTAGTGCATTTCAGTCACTATAGAACAGTTGTTCTTACAATAATATGACATGGTACGTATTCAGAGAATGTTCGCCTCCTCTCATGTGACAGTGTGGCAAACTTTTAAATAAACAGTTGCTGCATCCTTATTATTTGCAGCGAATTACAGGCTTTCTAAAAACTGATTTTCAGCCGTGAATGGATTTATTTCGGTGGTTTCGAAAGTGCTGCCTAGCCTAATTTATTCCATATTAGGGTGTTATACTTCATTTACTTTGTATCGATGTGCCCCTTCCAATGTCTTGGATGCGCGCTGACAAAATCGTAGGTAGGGAGAAAAAAGCTCATTATACTCTCGACTCTTGTTCATTAAACATACTTTTTCATACAGTACCTGCCAAAAGTTTTGTTCCATCATGAATAGTAGTTCGAGTCGAAAACAAGCGTTAAAGCCTTTAATATGTTTTCAAATATAAATAAACATCTCGTTGATATTTTCAGTAGTAAATGGTACCAATAACAGCACATTTGAGCAATGCAATTGTAGTGGATAAAATGGTCAATTTTTCCGTGCAGTACTGTACGGATTATACGCTCCTCACCGGTTAAGAGTTTCGCCGAGAGTTGTCTCCTTCCTTTTCTGGCCTAGTGCCGTTCTTTTCTACTTTGCGCCGGTCAAACTGAAGATCACATCTCTGCAGAAAGTAAACGAAGTATACTTACAGACAAATTTACTTCCCGCAAGACGGAGTTTGGAATTTTCATAATAATCACTATTAGTGCGACGTGAATTCGCATGTCCTACAACCTTCGCGATTTCAAGAACTGTTTTCGATGTGAAATTTTTTTGACTTTTTGGTAAATTCAACCAATCACCCGCCCCTTGGAAATACCTCAACGCTGATGTGGAAATTAGAATTACAATAATTTAGATGATGCCCC
This sequence comes from Agrilus planipennis, assembly GCF_000699045.2. Classification (NCBI taxonomy): domain Eukaryota; kingdom Metazoa; phylum Arthropoda; class Insecta; order Coleoptera; family Buprestidae; genus Agrilus; species Agrilus planipennis. The sequence goes on along the minus strand of NW_020439506.1, from coordinate 637,502 downwards.
TTTATCGACTAATGTTTACGTAACTTTTTTTTTTGTTCGCACGTTTACGTAGCGCTGCCTGTAGCATACTTATTTAAATTATTTAGTATAATCATCATGTGTGTAGCACTAAATTGTTTAATCTTAGACGTTCGATTTTTTGTAATGTTTACGTTTTCCATCCATGTAGCTGCAGAGCTTTTATTCGCTAGACACATACGTTGCCAATTCATGCACAGGACCGGCTTCTGACTGTAAATTATTACGATTTTCTTGAAAACAAATCTGTCCTTAATGACGCTGCTGAACTTACCATACGATTATTTATTACATCTGGTTTACACACGCCAAAGCTCGGCACTTATTTCTATTACACCTTTACGTAGTGAAAATAAATCGCAATGTTATCTAAAGCAAAAAAACACAATAGGTATTGTGTGCGAAAAGTGATTTTTTTTTATTCTACTGTACTAGTGTTATTAATCTTCAAAATGAATATCTTTATGGGAAATAATATTTTGCTATTATATTAAAAATAGTATATCGCTAAGTATGCATACAGGATGTCCCAAAAAGTACGTTATAAGCTCATTGCAGTCAAACAGTAAGTTTAATCAAAACATTTTTCAAACAAAACTTGTTCCTTATTTTAATACACGATCCTCTCTCTTACACAAATTTGATTTCATATACAGAGTGTTCAAAAACAAAAAAAATAAGATTCCGTTTAAATGGCAGCCATGTGAAATATGTTTCCAATGTAAAAAGGGTTATAGGAAAAAGTTGATAAGTATGCCAATGGAGCTATGCAAAAAATTGCGGCGATATTCAAAGTTTTTGTTTTCGAGTCAAATAGCCCAAAATGTTCGTAATATGCCCATTACAGCCAAACTGCAAATTTAACCGAAAAATGTTTCAAACAAAACTTGTTTGCAAAAAATCGCGGCGATATTCAATTGTTTTATTTTTGAGTCAAATCACTTGAATAGAATTAAAAAACATTTGAATATCGCCGCGATTTTTTGCATAGCCCCTTAAGGTTTGGTAGTTTTATGCGGCTATTATTACGATTCGAGTTTCTGAAATTAGATGATGAAATTGGTTTCGCACGCGCATGACGTCATTTTGAGATGAGCTACACAGCGAAAGTTGCTATTGTGTGCGGACTACGGTAAATGGTAAAAATATAAAAGGCCCTGGTGGCTTCTTAAAGTGTTACAATTTATAAATTATAATAATCCTTTGTGCACAGATTTAGAACTAGGCCTTAAAATGTTAATGATTTGTATTCTAAATGCTGTTATAAGTTATAAACTAACAATTAGAAATCTGCATTAAGATTTAAAAAAAAGCCCATAGGATGAGTTAAACTCAAATGACAACAAAAATTGAGCCGATGCGTATTTTATAAACAATTATAATAATGAGGAAATATGTCCGTTAAACTCCGGCTATGACAATCTACAGCAATTAATAAGAGAAATATTTGTTTGGTTTTTTGCTTATACATATGAAAATATTTAATAAATCGGCTTACTTTCAATGAGTAATTTGAATCAAATTAAAAAAAAACTACAAGGTAGCTCTCTATAGAATCACATCGAATCATTTTTCTAACCTAACCTAACCTTACCTAACCTAAACATGAAGTCAAATCAATGCTTATTTGTATTTTCTTTTTATAAATCAAATACCTATCTAAAATTTAAACTATTCGAAACTATTGGATAATCTGAAACAGGTACAGTAATATCCATACATCTGTATCCTTATGCAGATCCGGAAGTTCATATCCATAACATCCGTACTGGTAGGAAAAACTTCCCTGATTGACATATACGAAATGCTAACCTAGCCTAGCACGTGATATACATTATTGACAACGGTACCCATCTGTTCAGATTTGGACGGGTTTAACTTTAACAGCTTTAGGTCTAATTTTCAACACAACATTTTAGTAAAACAAGCCAACATCCTTTTTTCGTCATAGGAATCTCCGCGAAAATATAAAAGCATACGTCGAAAAAAAAAATAGGAAATTAAAAATAAAACGAAGTTCATCTGGCAACGTCAATTTTTGTTGGTTAGAAGAAGTCAGTTTGCCAATTGATTTAGAAGCCTTGAATAGTCCATATAGATAATAAATTGTTTTGGACATATGAATTTATTTGGAAAATAAAATTTATGGTAGCCCAATTACGGCAGGGAAAAATAGGCTTTTTTTCATATTTTTTTTTCTGTTGCATTTACTAAAGTGTCTGTAACAGATGTAGGTATCCCAAAGACCTACAAAATGAACCGTGGTGGTTAACAGTAATATTATTAGTTAACTTGTAAATTGCATAAAACCAATAAAATAGTGTTTTTTTTTAATTTGTTTATAATTAACTAACCGTAACCTGCCCGCTTTGCTGAGCATACTCCTTTTCACCCTTTCCAGAGATTAAATTTTTTAAAATACTGAAATAGGTATATTATTAATGATATCAAATATCAAAGAGCATTCAGACCAAATTTCAAGTAAATGTGACAACAAATAAACACAACTTACCATACAAACATAGCACCCATTGCCCACCTTAACGGTTGATTTTTTAAAATTGTCAAAGTATGTGTTTGCTTCATTGTATTAATCAGCATTAAAATCAAGTCAGTGGAGTAGCGTGGGGGCGGGAGGGAAAAGGAGCCATGGGCGGCGGAGATGTGGGAGGCAAAAAATGTTTTCTTCGACATAAGAATCAGGCCCGCCGCACAGTAATGTTACAAGTCGCAATTTTTTGGTATTTGTACCAGTTTTTAATAACTAACCTTACTATTTTTCTAACCTAGCCGCGCCCACCATTCATGTTACGCACCCGTACAACACCACGCTACAAACGTACACCTTCAACAATCTTTTTCGAATTTTTACATTAATTGCTGGCGAGCGTAAAAGTGACTTCTTTTTATTGAAGGCGAGTTGATCCTGCGCTATCCTCTGCTTTATATCCCTACTACTCCTTCCGTCCTGACTTATCTGACTTCCTAGATACCTAATTAACCACTTCTTCTAATTTTTTATCTCCTATCTTTATATTCGCTCTTTCCCTGCTTTTTCTTCCCTGCATACCAGTATTTTTGTTTTAGGTACTTTTATTTATTTTCGTAGAATACTGTTTTGTCAATACTGCTTCCATCTTATTTTAAACTATCTCTAACTCCTTCTTGCTAGATGCTAATACTGCTATATCATCTGCAAATCTAAGCATACTAATCTTTTGCCCCTATATATCTATCCCTATAGTTGTACTGTCTTTAATGATGTTGATCGCGTCTTCGATGTATAGATTAAAAAGTAGCGGTGACAGTGCGCATCCTTTTCGGACTCCCATCCTAATATTTACTTCTCTACGTTGCATCCCCAGCTCTATAAGTGCCTGTTGCTCTTTATACAAAATAAGTATCACTCTCCTATCTTTGTAACTCATCCCTACATTTATAAGTATATTTAACATCTTGTCCCATTTAACATTGTCAAAACCTTTTTCCGTTATAGTCTATTTGAGGAACCAAAATCCTTACAATTCCGTATAGGTAAATCCTGAGACGAATCCTCACAATCCTCTTGCTCTTCTGAATTACGTATGTAAATGAAATAAATTACGTGAAACCATCGCAAATACACATGCTTAATTTTACGTTTGGTCATAAGTAAATTAACACTTTTTGAATTGAAATTTATAAATCTTGGGTCATATGAAGAAAAGCACAAAATTAATACTGGCGACTGGGCTTTTACCCACGTGGCGGCCCTGGATTTGCAATTGCCGAAGTTTATTTACTTCACAGTCACACGGACGCTTTTGTAACGGATCCGATAAATCAGAATCGCAGTTTGGAAGTCACAGTAGCATTGCTAAGTAATTTGGAGATTAAGTATGAGTAGTAAAACAAAACACGATTTGAAGGAAAATTGATAACATTCGTTTTTCTAAAAAAACATTTTAACATTTAATAGTGGTTAATATCACATGTTAATGCAAAAATTCATTTTCAACTGTTTACCACTATAAAATACCTCAGCTTAATGAGGGGGGCATTTTGTTGCTGTTGTCACACCCACGCCGAGAATCGAATTGACTTTACGCACTAAGCTACGAGAGATGACAACAACAAAGCAACAAATTCTCCCTCATTAGCCTGAGGTAGTTTATAGTGAGTAAAAAGTTGAAAATTAATTTTCACATTAATATTCGTTAAACAAAAAAACTAAAAAAAGTAAATTAATATTGAAAAATATTATTATTTATGACTGGGAAGTTGGCCGTGTAGATTTAACGGTACACTGATCGCACCCTTGAAGCTACCGATCGTGAAACTCTTCGATTTCAATGAAATACATAAATGGTACCCAACGTACATATATATGTATGTATCGACAAAACCATTGCTAAATAAGCTTCATCATCATAAGGTCATCAGTCCTAAGACTGGTTGGACACGTACCTCCACTCTTTCCTATCCTGAGGGAAACTTCGCATTTCCCTAAAACTAGAACAGCCTACATCCTTAACTATTTGCGAAGAGTAATCTAATCTAGGTCTACCTCTACCCCTACTAACTCCTGTTTCTGCCTCTAATATGTCTCTGACTAGACCTTCATGCCTGAGAAGGTGTCCTACCAACCTATCTCGCCTATTTTTTATTNGGACGTAATTCCGTAGGCCTCAAAACTGCGGTCGACCATGCAAAACCAGAGTTCGGGGTCGGAAGGCACGAAGGGTGGCAATTTGACGTCTAGTCGGTCATGGGACATGGTGAACGGCGGCGTGTTGCGGTAAGATTGGGCGCCACGTTGCGGCTGGCCTGGGCGGTGTTGTTAGCTTACATGCTGCTTGCTGAGGAGCAGGGCTGCGCTGCTCCGCAGGGTGACCGATGTAGTCCTGATGGGGACTGGCCGGTGGAGAATGTGTGACGGATAAGACGGCGGCAGATCATCTTCAGAAGGTTCCGGCTGTGGTCACCAATGTAGTTTATCACTGTTCGTAATCGGGGTCAGCACTGTAGTAACCCAGTGTGTAGTCGTAGTAAGAGGTGACTATCGAAGTTGTGGTTCTGAGAACCGATTTATAATATCGTTGGATACATTATTTGTATCATTGATGATTGGCACAAAATCACAGCTTCCAAGGGTTGACGCTTCACCAGCGTTCGAATAATAGCGAGCCTAGTGTTAAACTAATTTTATTCGAATATTTACAGAGTATTAATACAAAATTTATTTACATAGTTTAAATGGCAAAGAACATTTCAGCACCTTACATTTGTGTATGTATTTGCCGTTGACCTAGTTAGTCGCAGTGTGTCGCGACCTAACTAAGTCAGCACAAATGTAGAGGTTTAATTGATACACAACAATAAATGTTTTCTTGCTATACCGAGTGTTCTCACATTGGAATTAATGCCCCTCCACTAATTCCTTGCATCTAATCTTCCTTCTACATTTAGATGAGCTTCAACCAGGACCTTCAAAAGAATGAAGTGATTTTACATGGTATTTTTTTCTTTGTTTTCGTAGAAGAGGGAAAATCTTCAAAAGACACCCAAGCGTTCGTACGACTGGGTAGTGTCGGACTCCCGAGGAAGGTGTCTAAAACTCCTTTACCTCAGACCGTTATAGTACCTATCGATTCAGGTCCTCTTCAGCCGTCTTCATTAATTTCCTGTGTATTCGTTTTCAATATGTGAAATCAGCCAAGTCGTTATGTTTTTTTTATAATAATTACTATTCAGAAATAGTTACAATATAATAATGATGTAAAGGCAGAAACAGGAGTTAGGAGGGGTAGAGGTAGACCTAGATTAGATTACTGTTCGCAAATATTTAAGGGAAATGCGAAGTTTAGCTCAGGATAGGAAAGAGTGGAGGTACGTGTCCAACCAGTCTTAGGACTGATGACCTTATGATGATGATGAATAATGACGTTTTCATCACCGGGCCTCATGTCCTAGAGGTCATGGATCTAGAGGTTTACACCATTGCTTAGCTTTCTGGAGGACACGATTCAATGGGCTTTTGCGTAGAAATCAATATTTTCATTATGCCCTTAACATTTGATTTTAGTGGCTATTTTAATTTTTGAAATATAACAGATTGGCATTAATCGCAAACACAGTGCGGCGGCTAATGACGTCACTGTACGCAACTCTGGACTTAATAGTAATGCCTACCAGCCGTTCAGATAAAGCGTGGTAATCTGATATTATTAGCTCTTATAGTTTTTGAGATATGAGATTTAAATTCATATTAATCGCAAACACAGTGCGGCGGCTAATTCTTAATTTCTTCGGTAATCGCTACTGTAAATCTACTTTTTCGGAATTCTTATCTCTGATATTTTCCAAACATTAAAATATCGCTCTATTGATACCCAACTACTATCTACTATCCTTTCTCTGTTTTTACAATTTCCAAAACACTTCGATTTTTCTAAACTCAGCAGTTCCTTTCAATCTTTTGAGCAATTAAGTCTTTTTTTCTCTACGCGTGTCTTTGTTAAGTTTATAAATATATGTTGTAGTTATTTCGTTGCTAACTAGTTTTATTTCTTCGTTGTTACGTCCCCCAAAAACTCTAACAAACTAAAATGGACCTACATGCCAAACCATAAATGTCTGTTTCCGGAAACAGACGATTATTTCACGAAATGAGTTGAAGCACCTATGACACAAAACCACTAATGGAGGATTCCAAAAAGGAGACCTGGTGTGGACATACAATCCACGGCACCAAAGAAGTATGTCACCTAAACTGCAACTGCAATATGAAGGTCCAAACAAGATCAAAATCGTCAAGCGAATAATGATGTCATCTATCAAATTAGACGTGCATCAAATGAGAGACCAATTGGCTCCATATATTGGCGACAACCACGAAGATGATCGGATTAAAATTATATAGGCTCGTTCTCTAAATCTCCAGTATGAAGAATTTATGACTACACCGAGCTTGTATTCCAAATTTGAAGTTACGTCTGCAAGGCTCCAGAACTTATATATCATCCCGAAATAATACTCAATGGCTGAGTATAGGCTACAGAATAGCTGTGGTGTTCCAAATGAATTTTGGCTTGCTACCGAAGCTTTGGTAAAAAGCATCGATCGTAGCGACACGCCGTGACAATAATTCCAACTAATCCTATCGGGTTAGCTGTTACACAGTGAGTAGAAAGAGATACATGTGTAATTCTTTTTTATAATAGAAGAAAACAAATGAAATTATTTTAAAATATGGAAAATCCATCTGAAACAAATGGAGCGAGATTTTCTCCAAAAAAAACTACGAGTAAAACGTTTTGTTGTGTCTATGGTTGCAAAAGTAAAGCGTTTAACAATCCGGGCGTTCGTTTCCACTATTTTCCAAAACCAAATAGTTACTATGAAAAAACACAAAATTATTTCGGTGATTTTTTTTTCCCAATCAGGTGCTTCATTATTTCTTTAAGTATACAGCCCATGACATCTGGATCCTGTAATTCTTAACTTCCGCTCATTCTTCCAAACAATATATAATTGTAGACTTTCTTTACAAATATCAATAGGATTTCGTGATAATTTTTCCATGATTTTTTCACAACATTCTCTCAAAGGCTTGTAAGGAACATGTGACAAATACGATAGGAAGTTTGAAAAAAATTAGTGTGTGAAGATTGACATAATATTTTCAACAGATTCAGGAGATATAGGTAATTTGCAAAGAGGCATGCCTTCCAGTTCTAAAAGAGTTCAAGAATAAGAATAGAAATAAATAAATTTGATGAAATATATGCCAGTTTCGATGTAGACAAACAATTACTTAAAAAATTCAACCTTATTATAATACTTTCCTAATAGAAAGTCAAAAATTCAATCGCGCAAAAAGTTTACAAGCAAAAATTCATTCAATTTCCCATAAAACATGTACATAAAATTAGTAAGACATTGAATCATCAAACTTAAGGAAATTATTTTCTCAATATTGTAAATAACTATTTAGAGTCGAGGATCAGATGATTGTATACAATACGATAGTAACTCATATCGATTATTTATATTATTTAATATGTTACAATATATTAAATGACCAGCATTCACACCTTTTTCTCCTTCAACGAAATTACGTGGCATATTTGACCCGATAGGATTGATTCGAATTATTGTCACGACGTGTCGCTACGATCGATGCCTTTTACCAATAAGACCAGTTCATAGATGGATGAATGGTGCTTAATTTACCTGATAGGAACCGATTCCTCTATTATCTTGACGCCAAAGAAGAATCGTTTGGGAAACTCACCTACCGCTCGTTATGGGATTCTTTGGTGGAATATAGAGACCACACGCTGACCACTTATACTATGAAACTAGTCACACCAAGGATAGGATGTGGTTTAGATAGATGAACTGGAGAATGGTACGAAACATGTTAGAGGTTTTGTTCCAGTACACTAGGGTTTTAGTATTAACAGGTAATCCACGACGAGAACCCACCGAATTGAAGACCGCGAATTGGTACATCCATTTGACAACCAGATACCAGAAGGGTCAGAGCTGTAAATATCGACATAGCCCTTCGAAGAAAGAGAGAACATGATCCAAGAAGGATCATCCTTAAAGAGGGAACAATGTTACGTACAAACATGTACCTAAGTGAAAATCAATACATTGATTTTCAACGACTCTGGAGAGCTTAAAATATATGTTTTTGTTATGAATCCCGAATAAAATAAACAAAATTCAAATTGTTTAAGAATAAGCGACCTTTCCCTAACTTTATAGTGTCTGCCATTTTCAAGGTCCTCAGTTATGATTCCGGTGCTGCCAAACTTGTGCTGCTAGAATCAAATCGATCGAAGAATTATGTGTCTTGTAATAACTTCATACCGTCTGTCAATGTCAAATAAGGCTGCACTGCAGATGCTGTAAATCATACGGCATGACTTTACAATACCGAATACCGAATACACTACTTCAAGCAGGAGAGAGTCTGACGATATTTATCTTTTTTTTATTTTATAAACATGGCAGACAGTATAAAGTAACAAGTCAGTCAAAAATTACTTATTCTTAAGTCTTCTGGTCTATGGTCTTTCCCAATTGATGAAAGTTTGCCTTAAGTGGGATTACTTTGGCGGCTTTTCTTTCAGTATTTCCTAATAGATTTCCGCTCCATTTTCTGATGTTATCATTTAAGCTTCTGTGTAAATTGTGTCCACCTTTAAGATGTCAATTGATTCAAGCACTCGGCCTTCAAAGTTCCGCCGTCTCCTTAAGCGTTCTGTTGTTTGCATTCAATTTATTAGACGGTATTATTATGCTAGATTTGGTATAATTTAATGTAAGATATGTTTAGAAAAAAAAAAATACTGGACTTTGAATTCGCCCATTTATTTAGTCTATCGCCATCTGTTGGTAAATTATAGAAAAAAAAGAAGCTCTTTATGGTCTCCATCGAAGGAAATTTTAACATACGGGATTAAACTGCATACTTCAATACCCTCCACTGTCCTAATTAGTGCTATTAATATCAATTAAAAAAATATCTGGTAATTGTGTTTTATGGGACATCCGTACAGAGAGGCAATGGGGTTCGAAGTATGGGGATGAATTTGTAGAACACTCAACAAGTGTGGAGACGTGGAAGTGCAGTGGATAAAGGTGTGATTTTCGACCGGGGGGAAATAGAGGATGAGTATAGATGGTAAAATCATTCTGACCTACCAACCCTCCTCCTCCAAGCGATAATCCCATAAACTAATCAAATATTTAAATAAACTATTACACTTACCAAGCGAATAATGAAATGACATCATCTTCTGGGGGAGGCGTTTTCGAATGATTGCAATCTTCAGTATTTTTTGTAGTAGTAATGGTAACCGATCTCCTTGTTGGAGGACGTTTTGATGGAGGTAATAAGGGTAGAAGGAAGTTGTGTGGCGATGATGACGCGGACGTTTGTGAATTTTCCGTATCCAACACGCATTTCGTGGTTACCTTATTTTCTTTAATCGCATCGTCTTTTTCTAACATTGCATCACAAAAAATTGAATCTTTCGACGTAACCCGAATTATAGTAGTTTGTAATTTAAAAAAGTGATTAAGAGTCCAGCGTTTCTTACATACGCGGGATGATGCTGACGCCATCGATACCCCCTGCAACGTTCTCGTAATTTTTATGTTAAAATTGCACGATTCGAGACGATATTTCACAAACGGATTCGTTTCGGAACCGTGGTCTGTTTTTTGGATTATATTTTTTTCGTTAGGAACTTCGACACATAAAGCACAGTTTGAATTGGGAGATAAATTCGAAAACGTCGTTGTAGATTCAACGTCCGACAAATTTGTGTAATCTATAAAGCCATTTATAATGTTGGTAATTTTTTCTTCTTTCAACCCTGAATCTGACGAATTGCCTGATTCGAAGTCATTTTTTGGAGGTTGTTTAATTTCGTTTGCAATCACATCGTTATCAGGAAAATTTTCGGAAATACTATTATTACTATTATTCTGTTTATCTGGAAGGTTGGTCAACCAAACTTTACAAATTCTTCTTTTACTGTCACAGCCACTTGCATTTTTCGAAAAATTTCTCTGTATAACGATATTTGGTAATTTATCCACTACCGAATCTTCTATTTCTTCTGCTAATCCATTGCTTTTTGAATTATTTTGGAGATTATTAACGTCGCCAGGTGGATCTTTTGTATTTTTTAAACGCTTCCTGTTAGATAGCGCGTTTTTTTTATTTTTTATTTTAAGCAGCTGTTTGATTTTTAGATTTTTATACGAATCGTCATAAATAAAACCACACGGTTCTTTTTTCCTAACATTTGGTTTCTTATCTGATGCTGCATCTATCGTTTTTGTAATCAGTTTTTCCGTTTTATAAATTTTTTCCGTGGAAATACCCGCCACTGGAGTAGTCGTTTCAGAACCATCTTCCGAGTTTTTCGGAATTTCTAGAAACAAAAAACAATTCACGCATAAAAACTTATAAATATGTCACAATAAAATATTAACGGTAACAATCTTGCCAATTACCATTTTAATACCGCTGTTAGCAGTAAATATACTGCATGTATGTTTAAAAATTGCTGCTATCTATTTGGACAAATATGGATAATTAAGCAAGAAATTCAATTTTCTTTAATATCGAACAATTTGCAAAATTATAATAAGATATCAAAATATTTTTATGGTTCATATAATATTGTATAATTGTTATTAAACAAAATTAATTACCAAAATATTTATTCATTTAATTGTAATACATATTATTTATGATAAATTTTACTGTGTCAGAAAATACCACAAATGGCGCGGTAAACGCCATCTATAGTACGATGCTACTTTTTAGGATTACGTATGCTCCAACAAGGTCCATTTAATCGAATTATTTTATTCGATTATGGTACGTGCCTATCACGTTGATGTTAGCTACGCCGGGATTCGTTTCAGCATGTAGATATCTATATATTTAAATGGACGTTGTTGGAGCATAGGTAATCCTAAAAAGTAGCATCGTACTATAGATGGCGTTTACCGCGCCATTTGTGGTATTTTCTAAAACGCGCTGTTAAGACAGCAGGTAAAAGTTGGTCTGTGTTCTGTCGGAGCTG
>NW_020439506.1:623040-625683 GCF_000699045.2 Agrilus planipennis | reverse complement strand
ACAATTCCTTTAAATTTAATTTTTCAAACAATTTTTAACACAAAGAAAGTGATTAAACAATATTATATATAAAAGAAATTATGACTGCTGTCAGCACAGGACAAAGTAGTATTACGTAGTTAGTATCAGCAACTTCTTATGCTGAAGTGTACGATGTGTTGCACACCTATTTGCAAACAATTCCTTTAAATATAATTTTTCAAACAATTTTGAACACAAAGAAAGTGATTAAGCAAATTGTTCCCATTAAATTTCGACCACTCGGTGCTAACAGTTTCGATCGAGCTCACAGTAACTGATAGGGGGGGAAAAATTGTAAATTTAACAATAATTCAGCTGACAGAACATACTAAAAGGAGGATACGGGTTGAGATCGACTGTTTGAATGAAGTTAAGTTGATGCTTTTGAGGTATTTATAGGAAGAGTTAGTGAAAAGATCGAATGTTTTAGGAAGAAAAATAATGATGATAATAATAAACAGTAAGTTTGGAGACGTGAGCTTGTAGAAATTCGTAGAAATGAAGAGACGGAATTTTAGATAAGTAATTAAAGAAAAGCCAGCTATTAGTAGAGAATGCGTGCAAGTAAGATAAGAATGAATTTCTAGGTAGGGGAAACAATAGGCGTGAGCAAGATATAAGTTGAAGTATTATATGGGGATTATTGGAAAGTACCGGAAAAGAAAAGATACGATGAAATATAGGTACCTAGTACAAAAGAATTTGAATAAATGAGATATTTACACAGCGACAACGGACAAAAGACACAACTGAAATCAATACATAATTTACTAAAATAATCATAATGCGGTCACAAGCTTTTTAATTACACACACTACCATTACAGCGACGCATAAATGTTAATGCAAACAATTCACATTATCCGTTAGTAAGTAACTGATCATTACTTTCGTAATCACCATCATCATCATAAGGTCATCAGTCTTAAAACTGGTTCGACACGCATCTTCACTTCTTAACCATTTGTGAATAGTAATCTCTACTCTACTCCTCTTCGCTCCTGTTTCTGCTTCTAATAGTTCTTCATGTCTGAGAAGGTCCTACCAACCTATCTGGCCTAATATTTCTTATTCACTTCCATAGCTCCCTCTGTTCTCCTACTCTTTCTAATAACTTCTCATTTCTAACCTTCTCTATCCTCGGTATATCCTAATCATTCGACTATAACAGCACATTTCGAACACTTCTAGCCTTGTCATTCTGTTCGCGAGCATACAAGTGCCTTCCTTTTGTATTCGACTAGACCCTGCGCAATCTTCTGTTTTATATCTAATACTTCTCCTTCTAACCTGAGTTAACCGACTTCCTAGATACCGAAAATCAGTCACTTCTTCTAATTTTTCGTCTCCTATCCTTTTGTAATAAGTCATGTTAATCAAAGTAAGGTGGAACTTGGTTATAACAATATCACTTTTAACGATAACTCTGATGTAACATCATATTTTGCAAATTTAGTACTCCAACCAACGCTGAAAATATTGGTTTCTGTTATTATTGCCGGTATTTTAACTCGTAGACGACTCAGTCGGCAAAATAAAAAGCTGCCCATTAGATTTCAGATCCGTCTTCCTTGATCCAAGTTTTTCTGTGGTTTCCTTGGACCACTTCGACAAATGCTGGGGCATTACTGGCTGGTGGGAATGAAACACAAAAGTTTTTTTTCCCTTGTTAGCCTTTATTGCCTTTACCATACGAACCGCACAGTGCAAAATGTGTTTTCGAAATTGCTCAGTTTGTTTCTTGTAAATTCATGCCATGCACAAGAATCCGTCAATAACGAGACTCAGTTATTACGTCAAAACATTGCCGATCTCTAGCGTGACGCCATAAACGTTCTCTCATTACACAAGTGTGTAATGGTTAATGTAAATTTTTTTATACCAGTTTTAAAGTAGCGGTTAATACAAAATATTTCCATTACTTATTACAAAAGTATTGGATAATGAAACGGAAATGCATTACTTCCTAAACCTATTAGAACGTTTCACTTTTTGGTAGAACAGTAAGGTTTTTATGGAAAAGACTCCGCATTTATCTTTATTACATACCTACTACCACATAAAACTTTCTATCCCTCGGGAACTGTATCTTTTTCTGGATAAAAGGACCCTATGTTCTTTTCTGTACTTCTGACGATGTGTATACAAAATTTCATAATGATCGGTTAAGTTGTTAAGACATTAAATATAATTAAATCAATAAAAAAATCATTTTTAAAATAAACAATCAATATACAAGAACGGTTCACTTTATGATAGGGACGAAGGCCCAGGCCCCCATGGTACAAAAATGTACAGTCTATTTCAATTTGTTAGAATTGTGACCTTGAAGAAATCTGCGAGAAGATAGAAAGAATACACACTACGCGTGAGCAAGACAGAAATAGTTGGAACAAGCTTGAACAAGCAGAGCTCTCGATGGGCGGGCTCAGGAGATTGGCTAGAAATGTACAGTACTAGACGAAAATGTTTAGCAATTTCTTAAAACAAACATGTATATAAATTAACAATAGAAAACAAAGCAAAAGTTTTATAGGTGTGTAGAACGTTAAGTTAATTCACTTGTAATTATTTTTGGCTAAATATGCTTTTAAATAAAGCATATTCTTAAATTTTAACGAGG
>NW_020439506.1:595201-622915 GCF_000699045.2 Agrilus planipennis | reverse complement strand
AACAGTACGTCGTACTTAAAGCTGAAAAGGTAACAATCGTAGAAAAACATACCATAAAGCAGAAACACGAATAGTCTGGAGTTACAATTTTAAACCTTCCGTATCTTTCTTTAAAAAAAAAAAAACTCGAAACTTATTTTTATTTTCACGAACACTTTATTATTAATTAATTATTAAAAATGTTAAAATTAAGTTTATACTTTGTTATTTTTTAATTGAAGAACAATTTACCGAGTGAAAGGTTTAAAAATAGGCATTTATAATTAAACCGAGGGATAGTGATACGCCATAGCTTCCTGGAAAAGCGTCGCGATCGCTGCAAAATACGCCATGTCAACGGAAAATATTATTTATTCCATTACTATTGGTACTCTGGCGGACTATAAATTTTGCCTTTAAATATAAACATGCACAAGACACTTTTTTATATTATATTTACATTTACTAAATCTCATTAATGTCATTAGCTAAATAATGCAGAGTTATCGAAACTTTATAGAATTGCAAAGGAATATGGAAAGATTTTATGCTCCTAGCGACAATAAAATCTATTCGAAGAACAGAAGTCTTTACAATTTCATCCTAAATCATAAATCCTGAGATGGATCCTGAAAATCCGCTTGCTATTCTGAATTATGAATGTAATTGAAGTAAGTTATGTGAGACTTTTGCAAATTTTACATTTCTTCCTAAATATTGTAAATTAACACATTTTAAATTTAAAGTAATTATTCTGTTGTAATTAACGGTAATCGGAAAAAGATCGCCCCGGAAAAAGTCGTGGAGAAGTCCCAGAAATATGCAGCCGGGAAAAAAGCCCCCAGAAAGAATTCCCCGGAAAAGAATTTCCCCTCGGGAAAAACTTTGATTTATTATAAGGTAAATAGTAAATTTTATTAGAAATGTGAGGTGGTTCTGTTATCAGACAGTTTTTGTATCTATTTGTTGTCAGAATACTGTAGCGAGCACGAGTGTGTTTCGGGCACACGTATGCGTGAACGGCTTATCGATTCGCCGACAAGCCCCGAGGGCCTTTTCCTCATGTGCGCCATATTTGTATGTGTGTATCGTACCTGCGTTCTGGGAAAACAGTTAAACAGTTCAAAGAAAAAAATAAACTATCCGGATGTTTCCAGAAGGTTCCAGAAAGTAAAAAAAAGAGTATTTAAAGGAAGAAACGATCGCCAAAAGGAGGAGAAATAAATTGACAGTGATAGCAGTGAAATAAATAGCGCAGTGAACAGTGATACATCAACAGTAGAATAATTTTTTTTCGAGGGATTTTTTCGGGGGATTTTTTTTCTGGGGGGTTTTTTCTCAGAGGCTTTTTTCCCGATGGATTTTCTTCCAATTACCGCCAAGACTAATATAAATGCACCTCTGGAGTTAGTGAATTTAGATGTGAACAGCTGCTCAGTAATACAAATAAACAGTGCTAATTAACGAACACAAAATTATATAAATACAGTGACGAGTAAATAAACATTAATGATACACTGTGATATAAATAATATGTAGTCTACGCACCTATTTGCCGAGTGTCATATTGTAAAAATACTATAATTTTAATACCCGTTTAAATAAATAAAAAAATACAAAATTCCTTACAGTATGTAGATTGATTTGCAACAACTGCGTTTTGAACTATGAAAATGTTAAACAACTTTATCATTAATTACACGTTTGATGAGCAGTTTTTAAAGGCCCCAACCTTTATCTATATTTAGACGCGTGAATTTATAATCGGAGGCAGCAATTTATGAGGTCAATCGCGAAGCAGTACTGAGGATAGATTAAGTAACACTGAGACAAATATAAGACTCTTTCCGATGTTGACATCCGATTACAGTTACCTATGCAGTAAAAGTTCCTTATTCACGGTTTCCTTATTCGCGGGTGAAAAAATTACAACCCAGTTCCTGTATTCGCGGCTAAAACTATCATTATTCGCGGATGCAATCGGTAAACAGAAAAGGATTCGGTGTCATTTATTAAGGGGATTGATCGCAATAGACCGCTCGTACCTAGTGTAAATTTTTCCGAAAACATGGGTTTCTATTCTAAACATTGTGATTTAACGTTGCGAGATAAATATGTGATTTTTTGTATGGTAACAGACAAAGGTTCACTCTGACTCGGTACGTTTTTGGTTTTTAATAATATGGTCATTAAGAGCTTTTACAAGTGCTTAAAGTTGGTGCTTCTTGCAGGACACATATTTTCAATAGAAATTAAAAAATTGCCTTCGACAGGCTTTAAAACAAAGCTTTATCTATCTTACTATAAAATTTCAAACCTCTGTTCCAAACATTAAACTCATTATATCTAGAGCCGATAAGCATGTTTTTACTGTACGGCGCATGTACTACTGAACCCCCTTAATGTACCGGCATGTTTTAAGTACTGTTGGCTCGTGTCCAGGCGTCTTTTATAAAAGATGTAACCGAGTGACTAATTTCAAAATTCAAAACAAGAAAAAAAATTATTTTTTTTAAACTCTTGCCTAAAGCTGATCATAACGATTAATTTTAATTGCAAATGTATCAATACATATATTTTATTTTGATACATATTGGTTTTATTTCGGAACGTATCCCCTATGATTCCATACTAATTACCATTCTATATCCACGGTTTCTGTATTCGCGGCATATTTGTGGAACGTATACCCCGCGAATAAAAAGCTTTTACTGTACTGTTAAATTGTAAAAATTACAACGCTATTTTGGTAATAGTTACTTTTCATTTCAAATTAAAACTTTAAATACTCCAATTTATATTTTTACTGCAAACATTAATTTTTCCAGTCTTAATCCACCACAAGGTGTGAAAGAAGTTAATAATTAAGATGTTTGTGCAGTTACCTAGTTACGCACACCAAGGCAGTGAACAATCGTAACTCCAACGTTTGGTTTCATCATCATAAGGTCGTCAGTTCTAAGACTGGTTGGACACGCACCTCCACTCTTTTCTATTCTGAGCTAATCTTCGCATTTCCCTAAAACTAGAACAACCCACATCCTTAACTATTTGCGAACAGTAATCTAATCTAGGTCTACCTCTACGCCTCCTAACTGCCGTTTCTACCTTTAATATGTCTCGCACTAGACCTTCATGCCTGAGAAGGTGTCCTACCAACCTACCTCGTCTATTTCTTAATGACATCTTCTGTTCTGTTCTTTCCCTCACTTCTAATAACTTTCTCTATCCACGGTATCCTCATCATTCGCGTGTAACACCACATTTCGAACGCTTCTAACTTTTTCTTTTCCGCCGGGGCCCACTGTCCATGTTTCGCACCGTACAGCGGCGTGCTCTAAACATACACCTTTAACTACCTTTTTCAAATTTCTAAATTAACCGTTCGCGAGCATAGAAGGGACTTCTTTTTATTAAAGGAGACACGACCCTGCACTAACCTCTGCTTTATATCCCTACTACTCCTTCCGTCCTGACTTATCTGACTTCCTAGATATCTAAAATCAGCCACTTCTTCTAATTTTTCGTCTCCTATCTTTATATTCGCTCTTTCCCTACTTTTCCTTCGCTTGCATACCAGTATCTTTGTTTTACTTTTATTTATTTTCATACAGTACTGTTTTGTCAATACCGCTTCGATTTTATTTAACGTTCGGTTTAAGTAATAAAAAAAGGTACGGAACAAGCCTTGATTGGACCATAGGTTCAACTATAATGGAAGGCTTCTTAGTGGAAAACTAAACTGAGACAAGCTCCTGAAAGAGGGCAGCAGCTCAATGTGGCAGAGGTCGGTGCGGTACTCTCGCATAGATTTAATATTACGATGACGAATGCAACAGAAGATGCAACACTCCAATAGTGGGAACCCGGAATGTTAGAAGCAGAAAGCAAATAAGAAAGTTACATAATTTAAAAATTGGAATGGATAGTTCAAAATTAAATAAGGAAAGTATCAGTGAAGTTCATTGACCAGAATTAGATGACATTTAGAAGGTAATTCTGAAATAAGAGTAGACTGCATAAAACGTGAATAGATTTCGAAGTTAGTTTTAAACAAAATTAGATTAAAAAGCCCTGAGTAACAAATGAGATTTAAAAGTGGTGGGAAGAAGACCTAACATAGATTACTGTTAAAGATAAGAATAAATGTAGGTGAGTGTCCAACCAGTTTTCATGCTGAAGGCGATATGATGACACATTTTAAATAAATTTTCATTGTTACGAAGCAGCGGGCTAGTGGAATAAATTGTAAATATCGCTTTAATATTTTCCTTTTTAATTTTCTATGTATGAATCTGATGCCATACATTTTTCAATTACCTTGAAATATATATATTCTGAAAAAGAATATGAGTGTGGGTTTTTTACCCCTGAACTAGTAAATATGTAGGGTGTTGCTGAAAAATGAAATCATGGTGGAATTGGCTAAAAATAAAGAATTACTCTGGGTTCCGGTACCGTTAATTTTGTATGGAACTATGTGTTAAATGATTTTTTTTCATTGACCTATATCATTTTAAAAATGCCGTACAAAAATAATTTATCAAAATATCCCACTTGAAATCAGAAACTTTGGTTCACCTGCATACTCAGGTGTGACGCCCGAAATTGACGGCATATTGCTTAAAGTTGTTGCCTCGTATGGTACTACAATCTACAATAGTAGTACAAATATATAGTGAGTAATGTCTGCCCTTGGATTTTTAGCATGGGTTGTAGCGATCTGTATATATTGCAAATATTTAAAATTCTCTTTCTAAAATTTATTTTATTTTTATATCTACTTTCAATTTTAATTTCGAACTCTTGAGCATGCTTCATTACCTGGAACCCCTATACCTGCATGTACCCTATCTTATAATTACTAACAATCTGGTTTCTCCCGTAATAACATTCCATTCGATTTACTTCTGAGAACTTTTAACGTTAGTACTTGTACTTTCTGTCTTTCTTCTAAACTACCGAAAACCCTACAGGCTTGTAGACTATACGGCTTATAATTAAAAACGTTTCTGAAGTAGACTGTATTTCTGTTGCATCTCATGCAATAAATATTGTATTATTTTATTGTTCATAGAAATTTTTGTACAAATTTAAATTCTATAGCCGGCGTGAGAAAGGCATTTTGTTTATGATGTTTCAACTGCTATTCAATTCAATTTTATTTATTTGTGAAGTACCGTCTATTGTAAAATTTTGTATCTTTTGTCAGTCACGTTTTATAGTTATTGGTGTAGTTTCCAAATTTTATTTTCCGAAATATTTACAGAAGTACCTGGATAAGGGTAATAACCTAGTTGCTAGCGGAACCGTTTTTGCACCCCCAAACAACGCTCGCTACGCTCAGTTAGGGAACTAGTTATAAGTGTATTTAAGGGTCGAAAGAGAAAAATTCACAGCATTCATTAACAAGCATTCACCAACAGACATTCATTATCATCATTCCTTAACATAACTTTTACACATTAAAATTGAGATTCTCAGAGCTACCTAGATAATTATAATTGTTATATGTATAAATTAAGTGTTAAGTGTTAATAATTAAATATTTTACAAAACTATCGTCTTTTACCACTTTTTTGAACTAGTTACTCGCTATTAATTTGGCGTTTAACGTGAGGATACCAGAAAGAATTCTTTCAACATATATTTTTTCCTCACAACACAAAACAATTTCATTTACGCTAATATTACCTTACATAATTTCGTTTGAATAATTCTCGGCCTGCTCTATAGGTAGTTCTTAAAACTTAATTCCAAAACACTTCCATGTACATTACGATCCTCGCATATCTTGAAAGTGTAAATTACGAACATTTACCATCCTGTTTATTCTAGCTGTATTATTGTACCATATAAAAAAAAAACAAACGAAAACGAAAGCTTTCACTTTTTTCCTTCACAAAAACACATTATACCACTACACAACACTCTCACAATTAGAAGCAATTAATGACTCCATACAAAACACTAACCACTATCGGAATGTTATCGAAAGCCAACAGGACGTTGCGGCGCAGCAAGGTAAAATCACAATTAAAAAAACTGTGCTACAGTTGAGACGATCAAAATTAGCAAAGTCCGCAATAAATTATGTACGAGGATGGACGTATCTTCTCTCTCATTTCCACTTGGACCTGTCGTCATACGCTGCGTTTTGAACACGCCTTTGTTAAGGTAGGAAATGCTTCACAAGTAGTACAGAAAAACTTAAAAGAGATAACCGAATGATAGTAAGCGGTGCAGCGGTTAGAGGTTGCTTCACTGTTGCCAACCTACTACAGGAAAAAATCCCACGCACAGGTCCAAAAAATCCCATATTTTCTCTAAAAATCACTTCACGCGCAGGTACAAAAAGTCCCATATTTTCTCTAAAAATCCCTCCAACTTATTACTATTATTATTTTTTAATTCGTTAATTTAATCGTTTATTCGAAGAAAAAATATACAATATTTTTGTAAACATGGACAACTTTTCGTGTCGATAGTATAATACCGATAATTTTATTGTATGTAGTTATCTCGTTTCCCAAAAATGCAGACAAAACCAGGCCTTGGGGGTTTAGATGTTTAGATGTTCGGATTTTGGAACAATACACCAATTCAAACATTTATTTTTATTAGTTTTAACATCTGTTTCTGATCTGTTGACTGGTCACTTTCAAGATGTTTGCTGAAGACCATACAATGATACGAAAACAATATACAATTCAAAAAAGTTCAAGACAATTTATCGTAGGGACTTGAGCAGGTACCTGCAGGCTGCACCAGTAGGCTTGAACGCACGTCGCCGTCGTATATCAACCGTTTCATCGTACAGCATTATACGATTATAGCTGACAAAATTTTACGTTTACAATTAGAAAAATGAGCGCCTTCATAATATAATATCAGGTCAACAAAATCAAACAAAACCAACCAGAAAATGGCAAATTACAAAAAATCCCGCAAAAATAAGGAAAAATCCCTTTATCCCTCGAGAACGTCAAAAATCCCTCGAATTGGCAACACTGGGTTGCTTAGGTATGCAAAAGATCAGGGTCGGCTTAATAACTAGGGTTACCAACTCTCGAAAGGACCAACCCGAGATTTTAAAAAAATTAAGTAGGGGGGAGAGAGTTGAAAGAAAATTTCAATCATTTATTAGTTTTTTAATTTGTATTTACTTTGGTTTCGAGCAGCATATAATAATGGACGGTTTTTTACCACAAAATCATAGGCATTTTACATGAAAAAAATCGAATAGGTGTTGGTAGAAAATCTTAATTATTTATTAATTTTTAAATTTATATTTACTTTGCTTTCGAGCAGCATCTAATTCACGGTTTCGTACCACAAAATCATAAAAGTTTTTACATGAAAAATCAAAGTTTGTTAGTATTTGTAACTATGCTTTTACTAAAGAAATATTCATTTTGTTTCATTCCTTACTCCATACTTGTTCCATCAGGCTGAATACGCGCTCGCAAGAAGCACTAGACACAGGAATGGAAAAACAAACGTGACAATTTTTCTCAATTTAGTACAGGGATTTCTGTCCATCGATTTCGTAAAAAGGTCCACAGATGCATATAATTTTCGAAAAACTGGAAAAATTATTGAACTCCTGGAGGTCGGGAGGTTAACCATTATTACAGAAGGCTCCCGGGCAATCCGAGAGGATTGAGAAACCTATTTATAATTGCCTGTTTGAAATTATATCTTTAAACAAGTGTCTTTGCTTTTCAAAATTCCTGAAAATGTTGAACTTTGCTTGCAACATGCTCAAACTCTAATTGTCTACACCTCTTTTTTCAATGCACTACTGTACGAATTATATGCTCCTCATCGGTTAAGAGTTTGGCCGAGAGTTATCTCCTTTCTTTTCTGGCCTAGTGCTGTTCTTTTCTACTTTGCGCCGATCAAACTGACGATCACATCGCTACAGAAACTAAATGAAATATAATTTGTGTAATGTTATTCCTTTTTCTTTATTAGTGTCCGCTACAATTCTTACCTGACATCTCTTTTCTATGTTTGCAATATTCCCTACAAGGTCTACAAGGTTTGTCCGGAATAAAAGCAGGCATTCTGTCAGCAACCGCTCTAGTCTAGTTAGTAAGTTGAAAGAAGAAAGTAAATGTGACAGTTTTATTGCATGTGCATATGCTAATTTCAAATGTCCCAACTTCTACACGGAACCGTACGCGTATTAACCAGAGGCAAAGCATACATGTATATAATCACCAATTACAGTCTTCAAAAAGAAAAGGATCAGAAAATATCTGAACAAATGAAAATATAATTAAAACTGTCTTCTTAATTTTCATCAGCTTTAAGCGAAGCATATCGAAAAGAGCCAAGTAAAAGTAGCTGTGCTTAGCTGGTATTGACTTTTCGGTCGTGAAATCCTGCTCCGGTACATGTAATTAGGTATAGTACGCACGTAATCTCCAGCATAAGCAATTATGTTCATTTCAACTCAACGTTTATAATTAAGTTTAAACAATTGTCGTATTTTGTTTAAATTGCCTATTCCTATTGTCGTTATTGTAAGAACCCATTTTGTTCTGAAACCCATTAGCTGTTCCGTGTATCTGTGTCCATGTCATTGTTCCCATTCTACAGGACTTTTAATGATAATACGCGCTTGGCAAGATACGAGATGTATATATTATTGATAATATAAAGAACTGTACGAATACATATGCGTATGTGTATGTGTTACAGGACTCCAATGACAAATGCGATTCATTCTTTATGCAGATTCGGTCAGTAACTGTTGTTCATATTTGCATTTGTATTTTTCCTTAACATAGGTAGTTGTTGAACTTTATGACACAAATCTTAAAATTATGGCAATAGATCCAATGGAAATAACACTTTTGAAAAATTCACGTCACTCCACTGGTAGATACTAATATGCATTATCATCATAAGGTCGTCAGTCCTAAAACTGGTTGGACATGCACCTCCACTGTTTCCTATCCTGAGCTAATCTTCGCATTTCCTTAAAGCTAGAACAACCCATATCTTTAACTATTTGCAAAGGGTAATCTAATCTAGGTCTACCTCTACGCCTCCTAACTTCTGTTTCTGCCTCTAACATGTTTCTGACTAGAAGGTGTCCTACTAACCTATTTCGCCTATTTCTTATTGAGTTCCATAGAGTCCTCTGTTCTCTTACTCTTTCTAATAACTCTTTATTTCTAACTTTCTCTATCCATCATTCGCCTGTAACACCACATTTCGAACGTTTCTAACCTTTTCTTTTCCGCCGCGCCCACTGTGTTATCCTTTGCTTTATATCCATACTACTCCTTCCGTCCTGACTTATCTGACTTCCTAGATACCTAAAGTCATTTACTTTTTCTAATTTTTCCTCTCCTATCTTTATATTCGCTCTTTTTATACATTTCCTTGCCTTGCTTACCAGTATTTTAGTTTTAATTTGATTTATTTTCATACAGTACTGATCTGTCAGTACCACTTCATTTTACTTAAAGCTATTTCTAACTCCCCCCTGCTAGATACTAATACTGCAATATCATCTGCAAATCTAAGCATACTAATCATTTGCCCCTGCATATCTATCTCTACAGATGTACTGTACTGTCTTTAATGATATTGATCGCGTCTTCGATTTATACATTAGAAAGTAGCGGTGAAGGTGTGCATCCCTGTCTGACTCCCTTCCTAATATTAACTTCTCTACGTTGCAGCCCCATATCTATAACTACCTGTTGCTCTTAAACTTAGTATCACTCTTCTATCTTTGTAACTGATCCCTTCATTTTTAAGTATATTTAACATCTTGTCCCATTTAACATTGTCAAAGGCTTGTAGATCTACAAAACCTATGTACGCCCTCTTTCTTTTTTTTATCGTTTTCTCTATTGTTACTCGTAAAGCTATAATGGCCTCCCGCGTTCCTCTATTTCTTCTAAACCCAAATTGATCTTCCCCTAGTAGTTCTTCCGCCCTCTTGTCCATCTTCCTCTGTACAATTCTAGTTAAGATTTTTGACGCATGGGAAGTTAAGTTAATTGTTCTAAATGTCTCGCACCTATCCGCGCCTCTCTTTTTAAGTATGGTTACTAGCACGTTCCGTTTATAATCCTCTGAAACTTTCCCCGTCTGGTAAATGTGACTAACAAGTTTAAACATTCGATCTCTAACCTCTTGTCCTGCATGTTTTAGAATTTCTTCCTGTATCCCATCTACCCCTGACGCCTTATTATTCTTTAAGCTTTTTAACGTTCCATCGAACTCTTCTCTCATTATGGGATAACCTAGCTCATCTATCTCCACACTATTTCCTTCTCTAATATATCTCGTAGCTCAGGACCTGCGTATAGGTTCTCTAAATATTCTTTCCAACTAGGGTTGCCATCCGTCCGGGTTTTGCCCGGATTTGTCCTAGTTTAGAGGGCATCCGGGGAGCGTCCGGGGAGCTTCATTTGTAGTCCGGGTTTAAAAATTTAAAGTCTCAGTACTTTTAAAATTCTCGTTTAAAAATTTAATTTATTTTGTTTAGGTTTCATATTTTTATAAGGTTTTGTTTTAAGAATAAAAAATAAAACAATTTGTAACAAACTGTAATAAGATTCTGTTTTGTTAGGTACATTTAAAATGATGATAAAAAATGACTAATTTTAATTTTAAAGTCTGAAAATAAATAAAAAGGTGATTTATGACATTCTGAACTGTTTTTTATTACACTGAGTACGTTTAAAAAAACCTGTTGACATGTCCGGGTTCTGCACTCTAAAATCCGGGGTTTTCACTCGTCTTGTCCTGGTTTCCAAATTTTAGAGATGGCAACCCTATTTCCAACTATCTGCCTTTTCCTCATTTTCTATCAACATGCACATTAAATTATTTAATTAACTACGGACTGCAGTGCCTCATTGCCAGAAAACTTTAAATATACGCATAAAAATTAATGGTTTATGTAATTCTACTTATATTTGCGATATATTGGAATAAAAACCTTTACATTCTCTGTACACCTACACTCAATCGCTACAATGTATGTGTGTACGATAGATTTTCATAATGATTGCTGATGTTGTCAATAAGATGGTTCTGGCTGTTACCTTTTGGGAAGACAAATGGTTATACAGGGTGTAACAGAAATAAGTGCCGAACTTTGAAGAGAATGTAAACTAGATGCACTAAAGCCAGCCCTGTGCGTGAATTGGCAACATAGGTGTTTGTCAAACTCTGCAGCTACATAGATCGGGATTGTAAATATTGCCGATTGTCGAACATCTAATATAAATAAACAATTTAGTACCACACATAATGTTTAGAGTAAATACAGTAAATAAGTACGTTACAGGCAGCACTACGTAAACGTACGAACACAAAAAAATAGTTACGTAAACATTAATTGGTAAATGAGCATTATCTGAATAATTGTAATTTTATTAAGGCAAATTTCCACAACACCATTGATGTATCGCCAAGGTGCGCTACCATTTTGCGGGTCAAGTAAATTTACCAAAAAATTCAAATAAGACTAAGAAGAATTCGCAATTACACTTTTACAGAAAACAATTCTTGAAATCGCGAAGGATGTACGATATGCGAATTTGCGTCGCACCAATAGTAAATTATTATAAAAATTGAAAATTCCGTTTCGCATGAAGCAAATATGGAAAAAATTATACCATGCTGCAGCACTTTTCTTTAGAAACCACCGACACAAATCCACTCGCGACTGAAAATCAATTTCAAGCAAGGCTTACACTCGCTGCAAATGATAAGGATGCAGCAATTATTCCTTTAAAATATTCCGTACTGTCACATAAAAAGAGCCATCGGTAAATGTCTAGATGGTGGGTGGGATCGAAAGAGGAGGTCTCCCCCACCACTGTACCATAAAAAGTTCGTGGCGGTCTCACCCTCATAAAGAGTTATGGGGGTTAGATGAAGGTGGGGTAGGAGGGATCGAAAGAGGGTAGGGGGATCGAAAGAGGGTAGGGGGATCGAAAAAGGTTAGGGGGATCGAAAGAGGGTAGTCACCTGAGTAAAACCCCATAAAAAATTTGCGGCGGTCTCACCCCCATAAGAAGTTATGAGGGTTGAAAGTTGATTATTTTGACAATTTTCATACACTATAATTCAAATAAAATTCAATAAAAAAATTATTTTCAATCGGGTGGAGGTGGGGGATCGAAAGAGGGTGGTCACTTGAACAAAACCCGATAATCTAACCTAACCTAACCTACCCTATTGATAAAGATATTTAAATAATGTTTTATATAACTTTCTCAATATTTTTATGGATTTTTCATTAGTTTTACCTTTGAATATTGTTTAAGAATGANTATTCACTGTGTCAACTCCAAAGAGAAATGATAGGCCAAGCTATAGAACACCGAAAATACGAAATGAATAAATTCATGAATATTTAAAAAGGACATAAAATGGTGTATTTGTGGACCTATTTGAACAATTCGTTTTTGCAATTTGGAATAGAATAAAGGGTAAAGGTCTAGATCAGTGATTCCCAACCGGTGGTTCCCGAAACCTTGAGGGTTCGTAGTGTTTGCAGAGGGGGTTCGCCAAAATAATATTGTAATGGCGAATTTTTTAAAACGCCATTAAAATCAAAAGCAAAGCAAAAACACAAAAAATAAAGAACACACCCACTCTAAAACAGATTGTTCGCTGCCTGTTTGTTAAGAAATCTATAATAAATATCAATATTTTCATTTCTTTTTTCCTTATTTGTTCTTCAAAATTACTTCATCAATATCAAATTATATCTACAATTTTATACATTAAAATTTATTCCTCTTATTCAAGTAATCAAATACTATTTATTCTCTTTTTCTTACAAAACATTTATTTATATTTAAAACATTTTATCAATGTGATTCGTATCATGTTCTGCATTATATTTAAAATCATTGCAGTAGTTTTCCCTTTAAATGTTTCACGATTAATATAATCAATTATTCTGCAATATGAAAAATAATTTTATTGCTTTTTTTTACCTGTCATTAACGACTACATAGGGGGTTCGACAAATTTTCTCGGACCTTTCTTTTGGTTCGCGAGGGAAAAAAGGTTGGGAAACACTGATCTAGACCTTTACCGAGCCATCGTTCTCTGCTACTTCGCGTGTTATATTTTGGTAGATTATCTTGTTTGAAATTGAAACCACGGATTTCGTTTATATCACTAATGGTTCAAACCCGTAAATACGTTTCATTCCACAAATGACCTACATTAATAATTGATGTTGTATTGCTGAATTGGTTTCTTGAACTAAACAAGGTTTAAACGTTAAAAGAATGAACGGCTACTAGAGTTTGCTATTAACATAAACACCTTGAATTACACTTAATCTAATCTAACAAATAAACAATACATGAGCAAGAAAAACAAAACAATGATGTTGGTGGTGATTGAGTGCAGCGTTGCGTGACATATTTATGAACCAGGGCCGGAATTTGATTTACCTGTACCTTCAACTACGTTTTTCTCGAAAACGGTGAGCATTCTGACATAAAAGCATTTACTTAATTTTCATATTTTATTGCATTCTATCACCTCCCGCAAGCTCGGCACTTATTTCTGTTACACTCTGTATTAACAGTAACAAGTAAATTTATATACCACTCACTCATTTAATTTCAATATAACAATCATGTGTAGCAATCGAATAAAATAAAAGTCGACATAAACAGATAATTATAACAGAAGATAATGTCGAATTTATGCGAAAAAACAATCAGGCCATTCAGTAGTTTTTAACCCAATACTTCTAAATTCGTTCGCCTTCTTATTACGATTTTCAACACTAAGACGTCTTAAAAGTTGCATTCGATCAACGTTGGATCAAACAACAATGAATTATTTTGCGATGTTGCATATTTATTTATCATTTACTAAAAAAGTAATAGACGAATTCATTTCTAGAAATACGAAATAAGCAGCAGAATTCGTAAAAAATTGTATTTAAATTTGTATACGAATTTTGTAGACATTGTCCATTGTGATACAATGAATTTTGTTGATGTACCAAATTGATGAACGAATTCGTTTCTCAAAATACGAAAAGAGTAGCAATATTCGCGAAAAATTGTAAATTACAACCCTACCTCTTCTCCCATTATCAAAATGCAACACATGGGCTCAACTGGTGCTGTCCTGGTTCGGATTTAATGGCCGTCATCGGTTGAAATTACTTCCTACAGTTTCGCNAGATATTTAAATAATGTTTTATATAACTTTCTCAATATTTTTATGTATTTTTCATTAGTTTTACCTTTAAATATTGTTTAAGAATGACTATATAAATATTTACATGCCTAGAAATGTATAAAAATTGGCATATTTATTAACTTTGAACTCCCATAACTTTTTACGACCGCCACGAACTTTTTATGGTACAGTGGTGGAGGAGACCTCCATCATCTAGACCAGTGATTCCCAACCGGTGGTTCGCGAACCACTGAGGGTTTGTAGTGTTTGCAGAGGGGGTTCGCCAAAATAATATTGTAATGGCGAATTTTTTAAAACGCCATTAAAATCAAAAGCAAAGCAAAAACACAAAAAATAAAGAACACACCCACTCTAAAACAGATTGTTCGCTGCCTGTTTGTTAAGAAATCTATAANTTATACCAAACATTTATTTATATTTAAAACATTTTATCAATGTGATTCGTATCATGTTCTGCATTATATTTAAAATCATTGCAGTAGTTTTCCCTTTAAATGTTTCACGATTAATATAATCAATTATTCTGCAATATGAAAAATAATTTTATTGCTTTTTTTTACCTGTCATTAACGACTACATAGGGGGTTCGACAAATTTTCTCGGACCTTTCTTTTGGTTCGCGAGGGAAAAAAGGTTGGGAAACACTGATCTAGACCTTTACCGAGCCATCGTTCTCTGCTACTTCGCGTGTTATATTTTGGTAGATTATCTTGTTTGAAATTGAAACCACGGATTTCGTTTATATCACTAATGGTTCAAACCCGTAAATACGTTTCATTCCACAAATGACCTACATTAATAATTGATGTTGTATTGCTGAATTGGTTTCTTGAACTAAACAAGGTTTAAACGTTAAAAGAATGAACGGCTACTAGAGTTTGCTATTAACATAAACACCTTGAATTACACTTAATCTAATCTAACAAATAAACAATACATGAGCAAGAAAAACAAAACAATGATGTTGGTGGTGATTGAGTGCAGCGTTGCGTGACATATTTATGAACCAGGGCCGGAATTTGATTTACCTGTACCTTCAACTACGTTTTTCTCGAAAACGGTGAGCATTCTGACATAAAAGCATTTACTTAATTTTCATATTTTATTGCATTCTATCACCTCCCGCAAGCTCGGCACTTATTTCTGTTACACTCTGTATTAACAGTAACAAGTAAATTTATATACCACTCACTCATTTAATTTCAATATAACAATCATGTGTAGCAATCGAATAAAATAAAAGTCGACATAAACAGATAATTATAACAGAAGATAATGTCGAATTTATGCGAAAAAACAATCAGGCCATTCAGTAGTTTTTAACCCAATACTTCTAAATTCGTTCGCCTTCTTATTACGATTTTCAACACTAAGACGTCTTAAAAGTTGCATTCGATCAACGTTGGATCAAACAACAATGAATTATTTTGCGATGTTGCATATTTATTTATCATTTACTAAAAAAGTAATAGACGAATTCATTTCTAGAAATACGAAATAAGCAGCAGAATTCGTAAAAAATTGTATTTAAATTTGTATACGAATTTTGTAGACATTGTCCATTGTGATACAATGAATTTTGTTGATGTACCAAATTGATGAACGAATTCGTTTCTCAAAATACGAAAAGAGTAGCAATATTCGCGAAAAATTGTAAATTACAACCCTACCTCTTCCTTACCCTCTTCTCCCATTATCAAAATGCAACACATGGGCTCAACTGGTGCTGTCCTAGTTCGGATTTAATGGCCGTCATCGGTTGAAATTACTTCCTACAGTTTCGCTACCACCAATGGCGAGCATTTTTAGAGGTCCTTCCATCTCTGATGCTAGCGAAACGTTAGGAAGTAACTCCAACCGAAGACGACCTCTAGGCCCGAATCAAGACAGCATCGTTCGCCAATTGGCCGCGGAAGCCTTTACCAATTCTACATTTTTGTTCTGCTTGTCTCCTATCAAGTAATTTCATCTGTTTCATTTGGCAAAATTTGCATCCCCAATATTGGATAAAGGATTAGAGGGAAGGGGGTTGTTTACAGTTGTCCAAATTTTTAACCCCCCCCCCTTCAACCTCATCTTACACAAAATATCGATCGAAATCGATAGTCATTCCGCAAATACTTCATGTAAGGTCAAGAATAAGAGGGGAAGGGTAAGAGGGTTATCCAAACATTTTCTTAACACTCATATAAACCTAATCTTACAAGATTTATATGTACATATACATATTTCAAGATAATCAGAGAGGTGTAGACTAGTCAGTATTACTAAGCAATAAAATGAATAAAGTAATAGTCTATTGAAAAAAATCAAATGATATCAATCAATATGTATTTTAAATAACGCGAATAAACCGTAACCAGTCAGACGGCGTCATTTGACTGGAGTTCTGTAATGGTGAGGAAAGTACAATACGCAAACGAACTGCAACGCGCTTGACACGAACTGTATCATACGTACAATAAACATATAAATATATATATGTACACAGTGTGTTTACCTAAATTGGCAGCACATGGGAAACCTTTTTAGTATATTAATCTTACGAAAAAAAGTTACTCTTTATAAAAAGTCTTGCATGTAGGTACAAATGACAAGAAAAGCATGTTGTCGATCGTCTCATTTTATTCGATTAATTTTTATGAAACGTAGGTGCAGGGCTCGACTTTTCTTTATAAAGATTTTTATTATTTTTAAAAATAAAGGTACTTTACTGTTACACAAATTTCATATTTTATGTCAAAATTTGTATATGACTGACAAATTATTAAGTCTGATCAAGTCATTCTGTTTTACACCATGCAGGACTTTTTATAAAGAGTAACTTTTTTTCGTATAAAATAATATTGCACGCTTGTAATGTGAATTGTGAATTAAATTTTAAAATAGAGTAGCGCAATAGCCCAAACCGGCGCCATGTAAATAATGTATGGGTATATATATAAGCGTAATATGACGTCTTTGTGAAATAAATTACCGCCCTGAGACTATTTTGTATTGTTTTTCCAAATTTCTTTGACTAATCCATACACTAATCAAATGTCCATCTTCTGTCAATTTGGAAATTGGAGTAAACAAGTCGGCATTCGGCGGATCAAACGATTGCGGTACTCTTCGTACTTTTAGCGCCATCTAGTAATGGGTAGTCACTACATTGCAAAACCAAACTACCAATATTTGAAAAAACAATAGTATACAATAAATAAATATCACAAATGGCAATAATTAATTATATTCTCATTCCTAAGCATACTTTAAAAATAGCGCAATATTCTGCATAAGACATAAATAAATGTTTTATTTAAGTATATTGTATAAATGTATACATATGTAGTTTCACTTGTTATAATAGGTACTTAAAAAAATGCAATTTCTCCTCATTTTCCTATTACAAACATTATTCAATAACAGTGACTAATTTGTTTGAAACATAGGTATATACATTTGCATCTAGTTCGAAAATAATTTCGGCAAATGTGTTTGTTTCCCTTTCCCCAAAAAAAATCACAATACTAAATTAATGATTTTGCAAAGACAATTCAAGTGAATAAATTAAATGATATATATATATGACTTTTATTATGCATAAAGTCCAACATGATTAGGAATTTGGCATACTGTTAAAAACAATTCCAATAACTGTGGTTTGAAGATAGATGACAAGTTTAATATTTGGTCATACCAAAAGCATACATTATTACAGTATAATAAATAACTTACCTTTCTTCGTAGCACAAGCATCTTCTACAACCAATAAATCACTTTTGGTTTCTATATTTTGTGTACCATTTCTATCAATATGATTTGTATCTTGTACACACTTTCTTACACATGTTTTTTTCTTTTGCAGCTTCTTCTTACTTTTTTTACGGTTATTTTTAACATTCACTGCACCTATATTAGTTTTATTGGTTTTTGATCTTGTATTACTTGCAACACAACCACTATTCACCCTAGGTCTGGTTTTATCCTTTTTCTTTTGCTGCAACAAAAAATATTTTGTAGTTTCAAATTAATTGTATACAAATTAACTACACTTACAGTTGGCCGCATAGTAAAAGCTGCTGTTCGTGCATTTGTAATTTTTAACCATAAATGCTTGTTATACTATAAAAAACGAATATGAGAAGATTTAAACATAGTACCAGGTTATTTAGAGGTTATGAGATAAGCTCAAGCTCTATTGCACTGATTGTACTCTATTGTTTTCACGTGAAACAAAACCGTTTAAAGTATGTTGCAGCTTCCTGACACAAGATGTCGATAATAAATAGTTTGAGACCGTCGGAAAATATTGTTCTGGTTATTTTTAAGTTTATCAATTAATATTAACCATACTAACTACATTTTTATGATATATTTTGATATGAGATGTAAAGAAATAAAAGAAAAATTTGAAGTAGGTAAAACCGCTAAGGCTTATAATACAATGAAAAGGAATTTTAGAGATATAGGGTAGAGTAGTTATAACATAAGAAACGAGACAGGGGTCAGAAAATGAGGAAAAGGCAGCTAGGTGGAAAGAATATTTCGAGAACTTATACGCAGGCAATGAGTTAGGAGATATATTAGAGAAGGATGATAGTGTGGAGATAGGTGAGCTACGTTATCCCATAATGAAAGAAGAGTTTGATGTAGCATTAAAAAACCTAAGGAATAATAAGACGCCAGGTATAGATGGGATGTTTAAGCTAGTTAGTCACATTTACGAGACGGGGAAAGTCCCAAAGGATTATAAACGGCACGTGGTAGTAACCATACCTAAAATGAGATGCGCAGATAGGTGCGAGACATTTAAAACAATTAGCTTAACTTCCCATGCTAGGTACAAAGACAGACGAAATACTAAAGGATGCGGGAGAAACGATTGACAGAGACATACAGACAGAATGGAACTACATTAAAACGTGCCTAAAGTCAGCAGCTACAAATATACTAAGTCTCAAACAGAACGAAAGTAAGAAACCCTGGATAAGAAACGAGATTGTAGGATTAACAGAAGATAGGCGGAAATACAAAAAAAACAGATAGACGAAGAAGGGCAAAAAAGATATAAGGCAACAATATACAGACAACTAAGGAACAGTGGATTGATATGAGGTGTAAAGAAGTAAAAGAAAAGTTTGAAGTAGGTAAAACCGATGAGGCTTATAACATAATTAAAAGGAAATAGAGATGTAGGGTAGAGTAGTAATAATATAAGAAACGAGGCAGGGGTCATTTTGATAGAAAATGAGGAAAAGGCAGCTAGGTCGAAAGAATATTTCGAGAACTTATACGCAGGCAATGAGTTAGGAGAATTTAGGGAAGGATGATAGTGTGGAGATACGTGAGCTACGTTATCCCATAATGAAAGAAGAGTTTGATGTAGCATTAAAAAACTTAAGAAATAATAAGGCGCCAGGTATAGATGGGATACAGGGGGAAATTCTAAAACATGCAATACAAGAGGTTAGAGATCGTATGTTTAAGCTAGTTAGTCACATTTACGAAACGGGGAAAGTCCCAGATGATTGTAAACGGAACGTAGTAGTAACATTAACTAAAAAGAGGGGCGCGGATAGGTGCGAGACATTTCGAACAATCAGCTTAACTTCCCATGCGTCAAAAATCTTAACTAGAATTGTACAGAGGGGGATGGAAGAAAGGGCGGAAGAACTATTAGGGGAAGATCAATTTGAATTTAGAAGAAATAGAGGAAGGCGGGAAGTTATTCTAGCTTTACGAGTAACAATAGAGACAAGATAGGAAAGAAAAACAAAAAGGAAAGAGAGCGTACATAGGATTTGTAGATTTAGAAAAAGCTTTTGACAATGTTAAATGGGACAAGATGTTAAATATACTTAAAAATGTAGGGATGACTTAGAGGGATAGAAGAGTGATACTTAGTTTATATAAAGGGCAACAGGCAGTTATAGAGCTGGGGCTGCAACGTAGATAGGTAAATATTAGGAAAGGAGTGAGACCTAGATTAGATTACTGTTCGCAAATACTTAAGCATTTGGGTTGTTGTAGTTTTAGGGAAATGCGAAGATTAACTCTCAGGATAGGAAAGAGTCGAGGTACGTGATGTCCAACCAGTCTTAAGGCGGTCAACCGTCCCGCATTCTGCGGAACCGTTCCGTAATGACAATTGAAATCCCGCATTGCAATATTTAATAAAATAGTCCCGCAAATCGTCTAAGGCGTCCCGTATATCACGCATTCCTCGTTTCCAAAAGTTATTTGTGCAGATGCCTACAGCTGCTATGAGTTTAAAAGAAGATAGTTTGTTCGACGAAGTAAGTTACGTGGCAAATTATGTGAATAACGATGTCCTAAAGAGATGGGAGGAGATGAAGAGCAGTACAGAACAACGATGGATAGAGATGTTCAAAAATTTCAAAGACAGCGGAATACCATTCCAGAATTGCCAGGAACAAACGCTCCTACAGAACGAGTATTTTCCTTAATGAATAGTTTATGGACATCCGAAAAGTCGTCATTAAAAGTAGAAACATTACGTGCAATGCTAATTGTAAAATTTAAAATGGGCACCTGTGAAAACTTTTTGAACTTTCTGAACCAAAACCCAGACCTAGTAAAAAAATGCCACTCATGCGAAAAATATGACTTTAAAAATAAATTGTGGCGATATCCACCACATGTTATAAAATTGTTTTCATTTTGTGTACATATTGTAAATACCTTACTAAAATATTTCGTTTCTATTTTCGATTAGGGTCTATAAAAATACCTACCTTTTGTAAATAATCTATTGTATCTTTCTTATCTATTTAAATAACTCTATTACTGTACTTTCCTATAATCCCTGTAACATTTCATCTTTCGACTACGACTGACGACCTTATGATGATGATTTTTAAAGCATTAAAAAAAAACATTCTGTTATAATAACTTTTCAACCGCATATAATATTCATTAAATTTATACAGACAATTTCTATTCGATTTCAGTAATAATGTCAGACGAAAATATTACTATTTATTTATTTATTTAAACTATAATCATACAACACATGCTTCATATGTTCATAATAATGTTAATAAGTATAACATACATTCATCAGATAAGGATTATTACGCAAAGTAATATTGTTATAATGAGGATATTTGTTTGTATCGGGAAATTTTTAGATCATGCATGAGGTCACTTTTTTTACGAAATAACGATAAAAAGCTCTTGGAGGGCAAATATGGTAACTTTTGTTAAATATTGCGTTGTTAATGATTTCCTATTCTGACACATGTGACCCAAACATGAATATATACGTCAGAATTGATAAATGGAAAAAAACACGAATTTACAATTAGTATAAATGAGTGCACTACGAAATGGCATTTATTAAATCGCTGAGAGTATAGTGAGTGAAGTGGTGTAGTAAATAGGTAAACCATTTCATAAGTGCCTTTATCATTTTCGAAAGTTGTTAGTTGTTTTACTTGAAGGTTTGAATTTTCGAAATGGATAAGAAAGTTTTGGTTGGAGCTGCTACGCGATACCTAGCTGGGAGAAACGCTTCTCAAACTGTTTATTGGAGAGCGAAGAATTGCTCCAACGACAAAATGTTAAAGGTATCGAAGACTGTGCCGTATGGAAACAGTCCAACTTCAAAAATTTCCGCTCCCCAGTGGATTAAGGATCAGCAAAAGATGATTCGATTTACTTAAGTTGTGCATGTAGCAAATTTAATACCTATGTAGTTGTTTTTCTTATTTATTATTTTATGTGAATGTTATTATACGATGGTATAGGTGCGTGTATTTTCATTTCGTTGTTAACTTTGATTATTTATTAAATAATTTTATCATTAAACACAAAATGTACATTTGCCAAATTTGGTATCTAGAACAACAATAAAAAGAATATTTTCTGTTATAATTGTACCATCTTTTATTACATTTGAGAAGGATGGAATTAAACGTATAATAAAAAAATAATAGCATTTGTGTAGGAATGCAATGAGAAATCTTTAACGTGTTTGGATAAAAGCCAAATTATTAAAGAGTAGTTACAATACATACTGTATTTCTTTTTTTGGATGTTATTGCTCAAGACTTAGAATAAAAAGAAATTGATTTGAGCGTAGATAAGAGATACAGTCGACTCTCGTTAGTTCAAACCTGCAATAATTCGAACCTTTCTATAATTCGAAATTATCACGAGTTCCCTACAAAATCTCTTTATATTTCGAACTAAATCAATACATTTTTATGCACTTGGTAATTCGAACGAAAAAATCATTGTTACATAACAAAACGACGCGTTAATTCGAGCTAATGGGCGTCAAACACTCGACAATTCAAAGTTGCAGAGAGAAAGAGACACAAAGATTGTAAGTACATACATACATTTTGAGGCAATTCCAAACATATATCATCGTGGTTTTGTTTTTGTTATAATTAGTTTGACATATATTTCCGCATGAATTGGTTTGTTTAATTTTATTTATTTTCTCTCAAAAATTTCGAACCAGTTGATATTTCAAACACTCCATAATTCGTAATATTTTAAGAATCCCTCGAGTTTCGAATTAACGAGGTATAGGGTGCCGTGACCACGGGCGGTAAAAATGTCCGTTATTTGGAGTAAAGGTCATAATATTAGTGTTTAATCATGTGTACCATGCACGAAGAAATTAAATTCTTTCTGCACAAAAATACCAAAATTTGTAACTAATTGTATTTCACAGTACAAACGGCATTTTTTCGTAGCCAATACAGCAGAAATTAGAAGTAGAATGGTCAAACTTTAACGTTATAATCCAAGCTCCCAACATAGCACAAACATTCTATATTCTACTTAATTTAGCATTACTACTTTCATAAATGTTATCAGCAAAACGATGCAGAATCCTGAGTTATTAAAACATTAAAACTTTGCAGAAGTATTATTACTTATTATGAGAATAAAACTTTTGGATCTACCTACAATAAAAATAGTGAACATCAGAATAGTGAGGGTATATATAACACTATTTAAAGAACTGAAATTTTTACAGTTCCTATTAAAACCTGGGATGGATTCTCAAAATTCTCATTCTATTCTCAATTGTATATGTACGTATGCAAATCAAATAGTTATGTAAGACCTTTCCAAATGTACGTGTTTGTTCCTAACTAGTTGTAAATCAACATCTGTTAAATTGAAATTCATTATTTTGTTGTAATTTACACATCTTCTATCATATTGAAAAGGCTGCAAAATTCCTTTTGCATACACTACTGCTGAAATTTATTAACTCCCCAGTCATACAGATAAAAAATCAAAGTCGTAGTTTACAAGATATTTTATAACTTGACGCTAACATTATCATTATAATTTGGAGAAGCATGAGTAATAATAACAATATGATTTGAAGAAAAATTCATAACATTCGTTTTTCTGTTTAAACAAGAAGATCGAAAAAAGTAAATTTGAGGATTTCTTGTAAGATATTTATTTATTACTTTATACAGGGAAGTTGGCCGTATGGTTCACTATAGTAGTAAAACTCTTTTAATTCTTTAAATAAAGACAGCCCACAAAATTCTAAATTCCATGGAAATGGATAATCTATAATATCGGATCTATATTGTTTTCCGGGTTCAACGTCATGGTCCATGAAATTTTGAAGTTCAAATTGATATCAGCACCTGCCAAATCACTACTTATCATAGGTACCTTTAGCAAAAAACTACGAAATTATATGAATTACAATACAGCCTGCAAAACAAAATCGATTTGATATACGCCAACTGTGTAAAACTGAAAACTGTACGATATTGTAATGTGCTAATAAATGCCTATAATCCAAAATTTGTTTGCATTTAAACTGATAATATAAAATAAAAAATACCCATCTTGCATTTGAATACCCTTTTGAAAAAAGCATTTTGTATTTTATTTAAAATACNCTTGTATGCAAATAACAAAGCATTTTGTATTTCGTTTGAAATACTTTTCCAAATCTATTTTCTATTTGTAAAATGCAAAATACATTTTTGCCGTTAAAACTTTTGCTAGTATCGCCGAAAAAACATTATACAAAATGATGAATGAAAGTTGCTCGCATTGACCTTTGAAGGTATTAGAAGCTTAAAAAGGGGACAAAGAGACATTCCATGAATGCCTTCTAATTCTTTAACTGAAGAAAGCCCAAAAATTCTAAATTCCTTGGAAACGGATAATCTACAATATTGGATCGATATTGTTTTCCGGTTTCAATGTCTTGGTCCATGGAATTTTGAAATTCCAAATGTGATATCAGAGCCTGCCAAATCACTGTTTATCGTACCTTTAGCAAGAAAGTACGAAATTGTATGAATTACTACAAAACACACCGCAAAAGAATATCGAATTGATATTGATATTCGCCAGCTGTGTAAAACTGAAAACTACAAGATATTGTGGTGTGCTAATAAATGCATAAATATAATCCAAAATTATTAGAAAACGATTCGAAAAACATCATTTATTAGATGAACCCAAAGCTAAAGAAACTATGGATTCCATTTCTTCTTACAATATGTAAAAGATCAGAAACAGAATAGGGTTGTAAATATACTGATATAAAATGATTGATGTTGATTTTAATCAATGAAGTTATTTGCAACCCTATCTTGGCTCTGATCTTTCAGGGTAAACAAACAATTTTGGCATACGTCTCTTTTTCAATTAAAACGGATGACAAAGCTAAATAAGGAAGCAAATAGGAAAATTATTTATTGCTGAACTGAAGAAACTATAACATAAAGATAACAAAAACAATATCTCAATCATTTCAAACAGAAAAATATGAATAATAGTTAATATTTGCAGCTGGTGATATAGTGCAAACACTACTACTAGTCTAAAAAATTCCAATTTATTTGAAAAAAAGTATTTTGAAAATATGTACCTATTATAGCACTTAGCATTTGAAATACAAAAGGGAAATATATTTTGTATTTTACATTTGAAATAACAAATAAAAAAGTATTTGCATTTTGTATTTAAATACTTTTAAAAAAACATTTTACTGGGTTTTATTCATTCATAACTGGGTTCATGCGCCTACTATCCTGATTTCCTGATCCCTGATCTCCTTATGCTGTGTACATGCTATGTACATGTACTCAGCAGGCCCAACGCATGCACATTACTGTTGACGTCAGCCAATTTTTTTTTTCAAAGGAAATTAACAGACCAGTTGCTTATTTTCGCTAACCTACACCTTTCAAGTATTTTTATTCACAAGAAATGGGATACTAATATTTTTTAATGATCATGAAACACAACAAATAAAAAAATATCTACTGCTGGTCAAGTAATGCGACTAATTGACCTTTTATGATAAAAAATCTGCCGAGATTTCCGCCACACGCGATGACATATGGCTTGGGGGCATAACGTTTGTAAATGTTTTAGTTGAGAAATGTTTTTATTTAATTTAGATAAAATTTCATAAATAATGATGTCTGTTTCACCAGTGTTATTATTTAGACGTACCTATTTACCAAAAACATTTTCTTGTGACCTCATTTACCTAATCGTATAATTATACTGTTAAATACATGTTTGTATACAATAATACAAAACAAAGTTCAACTTAACCAATGAAAATGATTATCAACTAATGAATAATCTCACAATTACGATCTGTAGGTGAAAATTTTATTTATTGTAGGTTTCTGAACATGTGCTTGAAAATACAAGGAGTAGTAAAGAAAAGTGTGATATGTAGAATATAATGAATAAAACGGACACGTGTTTCGATTAATAATGGCTGCAATAAAACTGACTATGAGCGAAACACGTGCTCATCTTTAAAAAAGTTTGTGGTGCATATGTAGGGGTAAATCTTTTATTTGAAATTATTCCGAATATGTTGTACTAATATAAATAAGTATTAAATTCAACAAAATTGTGAACTTACGTTCATTTCTTTGCAACTTGTTTTCTTGTTGTTTTCCAATTTTTTTATTTCTCTATAGTCACATTTATGGTACACATACAAATACAACGTTCAACATTGTTTAATATTCTATGAATATTGCAATACATACATAAATTAACGAAAAATCTCGACTTGTTAACAATTCATTTTTTTCACAGTACTATTCGTTATTCAAATTCAGGTATGTCATTAAAACTGTATCCAGGCACTTTTTTAAATGCGTAATAGGCAATTTGCATGTGATACGCCCCTGGTATGAACATTAGAATTCCTAAAATGATCATGGGCCACATTCGATCTGAATACTTTGCATCTATGTATCCACTTATAATTAAACTTCCTATCACCAAAAGTAACAAGCCTGATACAAATAACACTGCTGCTAAGGATATGGCTTTCCAAGGGATCTTCTGCGCTGGTTTTGCAAATTGTGCATCCGTAAAATTGGCATCATTTTGAAGCAACCGTGAATAGCTCACGTTCTCAAATTCTTTCTGTTTTCGTCTATTTATCATTATAATATCTACAGAATATACAATAACAACTTATCACCACAGATAATATATATTGACCATAGATAATATATTGACTTATCACTAAACGAAAATGATCAAAGAATGAAAGTATCTCAATAACGTACAACGTACCTTTAAAGCTTGAAACGTTTCTTTTGTTTTCTAATTAAGCATTAAACTACTCATAATATAATAATAATCAAATATTTGTTTAATTATTAAATATGTGATGTTTTTATTTAAAATTCGATAAGCATTATTTATCTAAATTAATGTAACAATTTATAATTTTTATGTATCATAGATTAAAGGTTCATACATACATACATATGCAGTATTTAAACCAATATTATTTAAATTAAACCATGATTATTTCTTGAATAAATTCTCTGTTACCTATTTACAAAAGAAAACACTATAAATGTACTTACTATTTACTATAATAAAATAGCCAAACATGATTAATTTAAAAAGTTTAATAAGTGCATTAAAAGAAAGTAACTTATGATCCAAAAAAGTTTTTTTCAAGGTGAACAAACACCTCCCAGGCAATCATACCTATAGGTTATCATGGAAGTAGGGCATAATGTACTATTCTAAGGGTTTCATTAAAGTATCTCAATCTAAAATCCGAAACAATGCCCAAATATTTAGTTATTTACCATCACCAAGGTGATAAACACATATTTAATGTAGATTTACAATAGCTTATCTGTAGTTGTTAATGACTTCCACCAATGGCCAAGAATTTTCTGCGAATATATATGCTGTTATCTGCATATGATACTTATTAACAAGTCATTTATAATATACAAAATAATAAATATAAAATATAATGGACCAAATATGGAACTTTAGGGAACATCACCTGTATTAACTTGTGTAACAGTGAAATCATATCATAAAAAGCTCAACACGTTATTTCGAAGATAACTCTTTATTAATTTGCATGCATTACTTCTAATTCTATAATTCAAAAGTTTGTCAAGATTAAAGTGACTACACGTCTTGATTTTGGCGGGACTGTCCCGCTTTTTGGTGGACTATACTGCGTCCCGCCGATTTTTAAAAATGTCCCGCTTT
>NW_020439506.1:537436-595014 GCF_000699045.2 Agrilus planipennis | reverse complement strand
CCACATATACTAAATAAAGAAATAAAAAAACCATAAGATGCATGCAGAGTAAACGCAAAAATATGAACGTGAATAAAAATCACAATTTGTTTTAAATAAAAAAATTAATTTGATTAAAAATCATGATGTTCAAATTATTATTTTTTTCAAATATTTTTATAGTTATCAATAATTAATAATAAGTAGATTTTTGTACAAGTATATGAATGTATTCAATAAAATGTATGTAACTAAATTGTAATTCTCATTTCATCCCATTTGTCCCGCTTTGTCTCAATGAAAATGTGGTCACTTTAGTCAATATTCCTCTGATATATGTACCTACCATAAATGTTTTCCAGATCAGGGCCAGCAAGTAATGTTGGTACGATGGGTAACCGCTCCCACACGAGAAATTCCGGAATTTTACGTTAATTTATAATTACACACATAAGACACGAATATTATTGAATTTATATTTTTGGATTTACATCGAAAAACTCGAATGCGTAGTTAAAAATTTACCACCCACCCTGAAAATAACCATTTTAAAAGATAGTTTCAATTTAAGATCTATTAAAAAAAGCATTGCATTGATGTTTTTTAGGTACGACGAAATGTGTCTACAGCTGTTTAACAATGCTTTAGCATTAAATATGGGCCTACTTTGGCTTTTGTTCAAATTTCTGAGAAATCCCGTATCGGTTTAATGCGAAATCAGCAAAAAGTGAGTTTAAACCGTAAGAAAGGACATTCGGTCTGTTTATTGTCCTGTCGATATTTACAAACAAGGCAATTCTTACGTTGTGCAATTACTTTGTGTAATTAGTATTGTAATTATTATGTAATATTATAATACAGTGTAAACTCTATATAACGACACTTAAGGGACTGAACATTTTTCGACGTTATAAAGAGTTTACACTGTAGTATAATAGCTTCAACTATATGATTTTGATTTTTTTATCCCCACTCCTCCAGATTGCCTAAGGTCCACTAAGCATGAACATTGGACTTTTATCAGTGTTATAAATTTGCAGTGAAAAAATAAAAAAGTGAAATCAACAGGATCAGAATTCGTTTTATTTCAAGATCACGAAATTTTTACACTAAACTTTCAATAATAAATAAATTACTTAAGAATAATAAGTAACATGTCAATTTCGTTTTGAAATAAATATTTCCAGAATAACGTCATAATGACCTGCCAATAAAAGCAAGTTGTCTATTTCTAACGATAAGTTACAGTTTTTATTCGATAACACATCAAGTTTGATAAAAAGGTCAAATTCGACTTGAAGCTTTAGGAATTGCAGTTTCTGATAGTCGATATGTTAAAGATGGAACTTTAATTATGAATATTTCTGCATCGCCTTCTTTTGACTTTGACATAATTATTTCAGAAGCATTACAATTTTCTGAACCCATTTCTTGATAAAAAATATTCACGAAAATTTGGCACTTACGTCTGATTTTTAGAATGAAATCAACAAAAATCAATAATACATTGATTAGCGCTTTCTTGATCAGAAATTGAAACACACAGGGTGTTTTACAATAGAACAATCCGGAATAAAAACTACAATTTTCTTAAAAATGACAAGTGTCACAAACCCGTTGATGTTAGTATGGTAAAGCTATCATTTAAAAAGAACTAAACTAAAAAAATGTAAAATCTAAATTTTCGTAATAAATCGCAAAAACCAACCACTAAATTTCTTAGTAAATTATGACTCAGAATGTAAGTAATTAAAATTACTTTAATTATTTTTTAAATTAATGAAAACTTGAAGCGCGAAGTAATCCAGATCTACGTTGGTCAAGCAGGAGTACAGATTGCTAACGCTTGTTGGGAACTTTATTGTTTAGAACATGGGATGCCAATACAGCAGAAATTGGAAGAAGAATGGTCAAACTTTAACGTTATAATCCAAGCTCCCAACATAGCACAAAAATTCTATTTATATTCTTCTTAATTTAGCACTACTACTTTCATAAATGTTATCAGCAAAACGATGCAGAATCCTGAGTTATTAAAACATTAAAACTTTGCAGAAGTATTATTACTTATTATGAGAATAAANATGTAATCTTTACGTACACACAAATAAACTTGCGTTATTCCACATATGTACTTGCATACACCCTTAAATTACAAAAAAGATAATCGAATTGTGCATGAAGCTAAAAATCAATCGACATTCGTCATTTTAAATGGGTTTAGGTAAATTTCAGATGAAATCCGTACAGGACATTACCGACAATTGTTTCATCCTGAACAGCTAATTACAGGCAAGGAAGATGCGGCAAATAATTTTGCTAGAGGTAGATACTCGATCGGTTCGGAGATGATTGATCTGGTTTTGGACAGGATAAGAAAAGTTGCCGATGATTGCGCCAATTTGCAAGGATTTATATTATT
Source organism: Agrilus planipennis (assembly GCF_000699045.2). Classification (NCBI taxonomy): domain Eukaryota; kingdom Metazoa; phylum Arthropoda; class Insecta; order Coleoptera; family Buprestidae; genus Agrilus; species Agrilus planipennis. The sequence goes on along the minus strand of NW_020439506.1, from coordinate 592,613 downwards.
CAGAGCATTTGGTGGCGGAACAGGATCGGGTTTTGCCGCGTTACTTTTGGGATCGTTGTGTAGCGATTATGGTAAAAAACCCAAATTAGAATTTGCCGTATATCCTGCTCCACAGGTAATATTATCAAAATTCCAATATATTATGAAATCATCATCATAAGGTCGTCAGTCCTAAGACTGGTTGGACACGCACCTCCACTCTTTCCTATTCTGAGCTAATCATCGCATTTCTCTACCTTCGCATTTCCCTAAAACTAGAACAACTCACATCCTTAACTATTTGAAAACAGTAATCTAATTTAGGTCTACCTCTACCCCTTCTAACTCCCGTTTCTGCCTCTAATATGTCTCTGACTAGATCTTCATTCCCGAGAAGGTGTCCTACTAACCTATTTCGCCTATTTCTTATTGACTACCATAGAGTCCTCTGTTCTCCTATTCTTTCTAATATCTCTTCATTTCTAACCTAACCTATCCACGGTACCCTCATCATTCGCCTGTAACACCACATTTCGAACGCTTCTAACCTTTCCTTTTCCGCAGCGTCCACTGTCCATGTTTTGCATCCGTACAGCGCCGCGCTCCAAACATACACCCTTAATAATCATTTAAAAAAATTTCTAAATTAACCGTTCGCGAGCATAGAAATAACTTCTTTTTATTGAAGGCGACTCGATCGTCTGCTTTATATCCCTACTACTCCTTCCGTCCTGACTTATCTGACTTCCTATAAACATAAAATTAGCCACTTCTTCTAATTTTGGAAAAAATACAGAATACTTTCCACTTATTTAACAGCTTTAATGTACGAAGTTTATCAAATTTTGACAAAAATAATTTAATTCATCAATATAAACGTGAAATATATTAATTGCATGCAATTAATATTAACAACTACAGCATTATAAACTTTTTCAATATATATGTATAATAAATTTTTTCATATCACTACATTTACAACATAAAACGACATTAAATAAACAAATGCGTATCGTAATCTTCAAGAAACTTACATCAGTCATATATGAAAAACATAACTACATTTAAATTTACAAAACAAGAACGAAAGAATAATTTCGAATTCTTTCGTCTGAGATGAACAAAAATTATACCTAATATTTTTCAACAGATTTCTCCGGTTATCGTGGAACCGTATAATGCAGTTTTAACGTCCCACACTTCTATTGAATACGAAGATCTCTGTTTCATTATGGACAATGAAGCGTTGTACGACATGTTATCAAGATATTTAGACGTTACGAAACCCACATATACTAACTTGAATCGACTATTGGCTCAAGTAAAGCTCTAAACACCTCTAATAGTTTTTCATGTCATTAGACAATTTTAATTTTTGAAGTGAAACTTCTTAACCCACGGTAGGGTAAGTTCGTTTCTTGCGAGTTGCTATGTAACGAAATCATGCAACGGATGTCCCCCCTCTACTCGGCCACGTAGTCGAGTTCGTAGTGGGGATCGCTTGAGCTTAAATTCATAATGTAGAAATAATATTATTAAACCAATTCCTTAACCCCTATTCTGATATGTTTGTTTGTTTGAAGAAGTTTCACTTCAGTGGCGTACAGTATAATTACACGTTGTATTTTTTTTCTTTTTTTATACACAGGTTGTTTCGGCTGTGACAGCATCTCTTAGATTTGAAGGAGCAGTTAATGTAACGTTGATGGAATTTCTAACTAATTTAGTACCATACCCAAGAATTCATTTTCCACTTGTGACGTATGCGCCCTTGGTTCCAATAACAAAAGCATATTATGAGCAGTTGTCCGTGGCGCAACTGACTTACGGTTGCTTTGAACCAGCCAGCCAAATGATCAAATGCGATCCCAGAAAGGGAAAATACATGTCTTGTTGCTTGCTTTACAGAGGCGACGTTACCCCCAATGACATAAATTCGGCTATCGAAAGCATACGAACTCACAAAAGTATTTCATTCGTTAACTGGTCACCAACAGGATTTAAAGTATGTAATATTTAGATACGTATATACAGAGTGTGGCATTTTCAAATGGGAGATTCTTTCTATCCCTAAAATAAAATAACTGCTCTCATTCCGGTATTTCCACGTTTTTTCTTTAAAATTTTAGTGATTATGATGCCACACCCTGAAGATTACCAAAAACCTATTAAAATTATTAATCAATATATATTTAGGTGGGTATTAACTATCAGCCACCGGTGGCTGTACCTGGAGGAGACCTAGCGCAGGTGCAACGAGCTGTTGTTATGTTGTCCAACAGTACTGCAGTGAATTCGGCCTGGTCTCGTTTGAATAAAAAATTTGCTTTAATGTTCAAAAAACGTGCTTTCGTACACCATTATGTCGGAGAAGGAATGGAGGAAGGAGAATTTAAGAATGCTCAAGATGACATACTGGCTTTGGAAGCTGACTTTAAAGAAGTTGAAAGCGATTAAAAAGCATAAATTACAATTACTTTTATTACTATATAAACGTAAACAGTTAATATCTTCTTAACCTGCCAAAGGATTTGCATGAATTGTGACGCTGTTAATCCTGGTATCCGCAACTGGCCTATAATTTTTAGGATTAACGGGTAACTTTTCAAGTTCGTCAAGTGTTTCCAAACCGTCAATTACCCTAAAATGTTACACTGTATTAATAAAACATCTACGAGAAAAACCAAATGAAATCTTAACATTTTGATTTGGTTTATCAAAAAGATGCGAGATCAATGGAAAATTTCAATAATGACAAAGTATAATATTTTGAATTGAAAAAATACAAATTATAATGCCTTCGCCTTTCCGAGTTTATATCTTTTACAATAAAAACATACTTTCCAAATATTGTATATTTCAAGTCGAGATGTGGTTGAGGAGCGTAGGATATAAAAAACTGACTTCCATTAGTGTTCGGTCCATTATTTGCCATTGATACAATTCCGCGCGCATTGTGCTGCAAAAATTTCATTATTGATCATTTAAAAACAAAAGTAAAGGCCCAACCTTCTCAAAAAAAAAATCACTAGTCACATATATATAATATACATACTAAAGATTTTTAAATTTTTAACAAATAGCTGCATGGTGGCGTCAGTGCCGGATTAAGCCAGCGCGGGACCTGTAGCAAATTTTATCAAGTGGCCCTTAGACTGTTTTAGATTAGGTACTTATCGAGTTTATAGTATACTTTAAGAGATAACTGAATACTTAAAAAAATCGGTTGCACCGCTATATTATGTAAGAAAACAGTACTCAACACAATTACGAAACCACTTTTCTCAAGAATGGTTCATATCGAAAGTACTGTTATTAGCATCCAAACGTAAATTTCGACCATTCCTTATAGATTGGTAGTCAATATAACCGTTTTCAAATCGGTCGGGTTATTAAGACTAGCACGGAGAAAATATTAGGGAATTCCCCGTTTTGTTTAGCAGTATTGCCAATTTACGTGTAGTACATGATTTTTGGTATGATCAGCAGATAGAAAAATAAAATTATAGTTGATCATTTTGATGCAAATACTTTCTTCTTAGTAATTGTAAATTGTAACTAAATCTAATATATAAATAATATTTTTTTATGGTCAGAAAACATTGGTGCGCGGGGCCCGCAGCATTTGCTACTCTTGCTTCGTGGCTAATCCGGCACTGGGGGACGTCTCTTACAATGATTTTTATTTATTTCTGTTATAACACCTTCTGCTGAGCATACTACGTTCTCTCACTACTTGGCGATGCATGATATTGCAATAGACTGCCTATATTCCACTAGGCGTCCACAATGTCCACCACGCCGAATTATTAGGCGTTCATTTATCGATCACGATAATCGGGTGTGGTAAAAACATCATCAATTGCATCAATATTCTCGACCGCTCAAGATCTCGGATACTCATGGAGGTGGTGGTGGGTTGCTGTGTTGCGTGATCGATGCCGAGAATTTGGCCTATCTTAAAAATTGACAGAAGTAACAAAATAACACAAAACTATTTTGTTTTATTAACATAAGTAAAAATTACAAATTCTGTTAAAAAATAAAAATAAAATCATTCGTTTAATTTTTCATCATCGTCATTAGGTCGTCAGTTCTGATACTGGTTGGACACGCACCTCCACTTTTTTTTTATCCTAAACTAAACTTCGCATTTCCGTAAAATTAGAACATCCCACATCCTCAACTATTTGTGAAGAGAATCTAATCTAGGTCTATCTCTACTCCTCTTAACTCCTGTTTCAACTTCTAATATGTCTCTGACTAGCCCTTCATGCCTGAGAAGGTGTCTTACCAATCTATCTTGCTTATTTCTTATTAATTTCCATAGAGTTCTCTGTTCGCCTAATCTTTCTAATACCTCTTCATTTCTAACTTTCTGTATGCACGGTATTCTCATCATTCACCTGTAACGCCACATTTTTCGAACGCTTCTAACCTTTTCTTTCCCGCCGTGCCTACCGTCCGTGTTTCGCACCCGTACATAGCCGCATTTCAGACATGCATCTTTAACAACCTTTTTCGAATTTCTAAATTAACCGTTTGCGAGCATAGAAGTGAATTATTTGTTATCATTGTAAATTATTAATATTTGCAAAACAATAAAATACAACCTCTATTGGTAAAAGGCATCGATCGTAGCGACACGCCGTAACAATAATTCGAATCAATCCTATCGGGTCAAATACGCCACGTTTCCTTACGAAAACATGTGTTACAAGTTAATTTTGAAGCAATGTTTTTATCTTTGAGTGAAATTTTGGAGTTCTTGAACTCATCAATAAAAAGCCGTAATTTCGTTGAAGGAGAGAAAGTTGTGAATGCTGGTCATTTAATATATTGTGGCATATTAAATAATATAAATAATCGATATGAGTTACGCTGAGAGAGTTTATATCATTATTTTCTGCCATTGGAAGGTCAGAACTTGTTAAAATATTTTCTTCATCGTTTAGGTTACCACAATTTCCATTTTGTTGGTTTATATTAGCTTCAGTACGATTTTTTTCTCTATTTAATCTTAATCTTAATCTTAATCATACTTCTATTAATTCGTTTCTGGTCATCTGAAGGCTCTTTTATATTACATGAAGGCAAATTACAGGAAGGTATGGCATCTTTCTTCAAGAATTTGAAACCTTTAAAAATAGAGTCAACATGTCTCATTGTCCACAAAATTCAAAATATTGATTAACGTAATTAATATTTGAATTAATTTTAAATAATTAGTTATAGCTTAAAGTAATTATGCAAAAAAATGAATATTTACCAGGTGGAACATAGTCACTTCTTTTAAAATGTAACTAACAAACTTGCATGTGCTGAATTACTGTTTCCCCAATTTTTAAAACTTCTTGCCATTTTTTATGGCAATCGACTTTACCGAATTACCGAAATAATTTTGTATTTTTACATAGTAACTATTTGGTTTTGGAAAATAGTGGAAACGAACGCCCGGATTGTTAAACGCTTTACTTTTGCAACCATAGACACAACAAAACATTTTACTCGTAGTTTTTTTGGAGAAAATCTTGCTCCATTTGTTTCAGATTGATTTTCCATACTTTAAAATAATTTTATTTATTTTCTTCTATTATAATAAAAATAAAAAGAATTACGTATGTATCTCTTTCTACTCGCTGTGTAACAGCTAACCCGATAGGATTGGTTCGAATTATTGTCACTACGTGTCGCTACGATCGATGCCTTTTACCAATAAACAAATTAACTGCTCACAAGTGGTATAGGAAAGACTGCAATCAGAAGAACGAATATTGTGAACGCCTAGTGGAACATAGTCAGAGTACAGTTATCACTCTGCTCATAGACCGATTGTCCCCGCCCCGATTTACCACTGTACATGAAACCAATGACGCGACATACTGAAGAGAGAGTACTTATGCGCATAGATGCGCAGTGAGCTAAAGTGAGCACTGTACTTTGGTAGTTTACCATGGTTACCAAATTGGCATTTCACTTGACCTCTGATAATGCTATTTGGCGTAAAGTATTTTACGTCTTGGGTAGGGTGTTGTTTTGACAGATTAGAAACAAGCCACCCTGCTGATATTAACAAAATAAAAGGTAAAACTTCCGAATCGCGGCTTTTTCGAAAATACTACTTTTTTGCTGGAAATGGCTTAAAATGAACTAATTATAAAGAACTTACACGAAATAATCTTCCCCTATTTTATATACATACATTACAATATGTATATATTTATATTGTATAAACAACTGTTGAGCGGGTATCACTTTTTAAATGAATGCAACTTGAACTGTAGAGACGAAGTCAGAAATAGCTGAGTAGTGACTGTTATCTATGATACGTTTGTACGGACCTGTAAAATATTTAGAAAGAAAATTGTTTAAAAAAACCTTCCCCCCCTTCCCGATTATTTCATGTAAGTTTTTTATAATTGCATTTTCAAAAAAGCCGCGATTCGGAAGTTTTACCCAAAAATAAAAAAACTTATTTTTTAGATGGTAGACTTATAAATATTTTACGGAGGGTGATTCACAGTAAATTGCAGCCTTATGGGAACATTCTAATGCCATTTTCTATTGTAATGTGTAAATGCCAACCATCTGTCTCCTCTATGAAATATATACTGCTGAATTTCAGTATGAAAACTGTCTATAATCTCTCAAATGTTATATTTTAACTGCTCCTTGTAGTTGGAGAATTGATATAGATGACATTCTTTAAATTTTCTTCCAAAAAGAGTGCAGGAGTATAAGCTGAGCACCTTAGCAAATGAGGAGTGATATCCCCCAAACCTCAGTGTAATAGCTCCAGAAAACAATTGGTCTACACTGTCCTGTTGAAAGCAGGTTCAGTTTGGGTTATAACCAGAAAAATCTTCAGCAGTCAAACTTGTCATAGATACAGAATGACTACTAATAGCTGAAAATGACATGGCATACCAAACTGTTACCTTTCTGAAATGCAATTGTTTTTTACTATTTTTACAGCCTGTATATTTGAAACTGCATTTTATTGTAATTCACCCTGTACAAGACCCACACAACCTCTAATTAACATTGAGTTAATTAAAAATTATGTATTACCTTAAGATGTTCTTTAAATTCATCTTCAAATTTTTTTCCCCAAATCGAAGCTCCTCCTTTTCCTGTACCTGTGGGATCGCCTGTTTGCACTATAAAACCTTTCACATTACGATGAAATGAGCTGTTATCATAATAATTAGAAGCACATAAAGCCAAAAAATTTTCACAGGATTTAGGGCAAGCTTCACAAAACAATTCAATTTTAATATCACCTACATCGGTATGTAAAGTAACAGACTAAAAAAGATTATATAATTAACCATCATTAGTCACACAGTCAGCATAGAATTCGTTACCATGACGTTAAAATTAATACCTTCTCCTTTTTGTGGAATTAACCAACTATTGCATACATGTTAAATTAATATGACTGAATCTGGATCATAGATAATCTGGATATAACTGATCGTGAGCTTTTATACTTTTATTAGACACATGGATTCTGTTGATTTGTTTTTGTTTGTTTTGTTCGTTTTTGGCATGTTTTTGAATCATAGACAAGTTTCATAGATAATAGACAAGTTTTGAATGGAGGTTCGAGGTTGGAGGTTACAATAATCAGTAGTTGCTTTCAAATTTCAATCTTTTCCCTTGCCCGTATATTTTTATTAAATAGTTTACTGGGATTATTTTGCATTTTTTCTTTAAAAGTATTAAAATAACACAACTGTACTTAATTTAGTACATAAACAACTTTATTCTAAATTACTACTTATTACTACGACTTCTCATATATAAAAATTATGAATCACATGCATATCAAATGTATGAACCCACCTTTTGGAAAAAATAAAAATAAATGTAATTTTGGTTTAATAGGTTAGAATAACAAATTTAGTTAAGAAAGTAATTTGAGCAAATAATACTCGTATATATTAATTGCACGCTACTTATCAAAAAGGAATACAAAATTTGAGGCAAAAGAATAAATTTAAATGAAGTCATTCGTCATGTTTTTTTTGAAAAATCACAGATAGTTATTTGATAGCCTTTCAAACAATGAAAGACATTTTCTTAAATTTGAGAAAATTTTGAATTTCAACCCTAAAATTATGGACGTAAAAGAAAAAGACGGGAAACTTTCGTGGTCGGAACTAAAAGGAGTAGTGAATGATCTTCGAAGGCAATTATCTAGCTTGTCTAGCATGATTCCAACATCAGTTTCTTTTAGAACTTTAGCTGATGGCAGAACTAGAATATATTATTTAAGTACCCCACAAAATGCCTGGGAAACAACACTTTTATATTCAGACATACCAAGTAGTTGTCAGTCTACTAGTATGAGGTTACATTCGTATTGTGTTATAGAAGCTAACTTTCCTAGTTTATCATCATCTAATAAATTTTCTAGAGAAGAACAGTTGTTATGGGAAAGAAAACGTTTAACAACGTGGGGTATTACATCGTATGAAATCCATCCTGAATCGGGGAAAATAATTTTTTCAACTACAGGCACTTTATTCCAATGCATTGATAATGGATATTCAGTATGTTGAGCGATTTTGTAGTCAAACACAAATATTTATATATTACAATATATTTATTTAGAATGGACAACTGTTTCCAACAAAATTACGCATGATGTCAGCTGGAGCCAAACTGAACCCTCAAATTTGCCCTTCAAATCCTGATTTAGTAGCATATATTTGTAATTATGATATTTGGGTTGCTCACACTGTATCAGCATGTAATGTACGCTTGACTTATGCTCATAAAGGGGGTAGAAATCTTGCTGATGATCCTCTGTGTGCTGGAGTTCCTTCATATGTAATGCAGGAAGAATTTAATAGGTATCAAGGATACTGGTGGCAACCAACATGTAAAGGTATCACTCTTTTTATTTCCTTTAATAAATATTTTAATTACATATAGTGAATTATTTATTAGATGGAATTTATCGAATATTATATGAAGAAGTGGATGAAGGAGATGTCAAGATATTCTGTTTTCCTTCATCTCAAGGTGATTCTGGAGAAATAGAAGAATTCAGATTTCCAAGAGCGGGTTCTGCAAATTCAAAGTCCTATTTAAAAATGATAGAATTTAAACTAAATGATAATAAGCAAATAGTTGACATTTGTATGTTAGAGTTGCAGTTCTCCCTTTCTATGTTGTTTCCTTGGATGGAATACTTAGTACGAGTCGGATGGGTGCCTGACACGGAATAGTAAGACACTTTTGTTTTCTCCTTTTTTTATTATGTTGTGATTGTTAATTATTTGTAGTATTTGGGTTCAATTGCTAAATCGAAGACAGCAACGCTTAGACCTTGTTCTTTTATCACTGAACAACTTTACAGAAGTGCTTCCCATGTATGATAGTGACGCAAGTAGTATTCATCTGGGAAGTCCTATTGTTCAAGTAATTCTTTCCCAGGAATCTCCCATTTGGATTAATGTTCACGACCTTTTGTATTTTCTACCGTCCGTAGATAATAATGAAATCCAATTTATTTGGGCCTCAGAAGATACTGGTTTTCGTCACCTGTACTTGATCACTTCTCAGATTATGCTATATACTAACGGTATTATGGAAACAATGGAGCCTATGGATTTTGTATTTTTGCAACCAAAAATATCACAGAAAGTAGCTTTGACTTCAGGTGATTGGGAAGTCTTAGGACAGAATTTGTGGGTGAACAATGACAGACAGTTGGTCTACTTTATGGGCTTAAAGGAAACACCTTTAGAAAAACATTTGTATGTGGTTTCACTAAGAAGACCAGGTGAAGTTCGATTACTCACAAGACCAGGTTATTCATACAATATTGATTTTAACGAGGTATTTACATCAAAAAATATATTTTTTCTGTTCCCTTTTTAATTGAAAAGATCGTTTGTTATAGGAATGTACGATAGTGGTTGCGGTATACAGTAATATCGAAAAATTACCTGCTTGTCAGGTATTTAGAGTTGTTCACACTGATTGGACTGTAGATGGTTTATCACTTACGCCAATCGGATATATATTAGAATCCGGCCCATGTGTAAATCCCAGTTTTCTTCCCAAATTATACACTCATGAAGTATCTGGACAAGTTCTCTATGCCATGGTCTTCAAGCCCCATAATTTTGAGCCCCATCAGAAATATCCGACAGTATTAAACGTCTATGGGGGTCCCGAAGTTCAACTTGTTTCAAATACATTCAAAGTAAGAAATTGATTAACTAATAAATAATGCCTCTTACAAATAAATTTATAGGGAATGAGGCAACTAAGGATGCATATGCTAGCTGCGAGAGGATATTGCGTGATTGCAATTGATTCACGGGGGTCTCAACATAGAGGGTTGATATTTGAAAGCCACTTAAAAGGTCGGATGGGCACTGTGGAACTTCAGGACCAGGTAGAAGTTTTGAAATGGCTCATCGATAGTTTAGGATATATCGACACAAATCGAGTAGCAATTCATGGGTGGTCATACGGTAAACATATATGTTCTTATTTTTGTTCAATATTTACGTTTTGGTTATTTTTAACTTAATTAGGTGGGTATCTGAGTTTGATGGGTCTAGTGCATTATCCAGAAATGTTTAAAGTAGCGGTCGCAGGAGCTCCTGTAACAAATTGGAATCTATATGATACAGGATATACAGAAAGATATATGGATCTACCGGAGCACAATCCTCAAGGATACATTGAAGGATCTGTATTGAATCATGTCAATAAATTTCCAGATGAGTAAGTTTTATGTTTTGGTGTTGCATATGTTTTGTTTTAATTAATTGAATTTATTAATTTTGTTAATTTTATTATAGAGAGAATCGTTTACTAATAATTCACGGATTAATGGATGAAAACGTTCATTTTTATCATACAAGTCAGTTAATAAATTGTTTGATAAAGGCAGGAAAGCCGTATCAGTTACAAATATACCCTAATGAAAGGCATTCTCTCAGACATTTGGACGCAAGTAAACATTATGAGACTACGTTGCTTTCGTTTTTGCAAAATAATTTGTAGTTATTGAAAATTAAAGAAAACAAAAATATCAGCTATGTAATTAAAACGATCAAAGTAAATACTAATAATAATTTTAATAAATGGAGACTTCGTGGCAGTAATAGTAACTTGAGTACTGTAAGAATGCCTTTTGAATTGGAGCTGTGCTGTAATTTTTTTAAAATTACGAAACTAGTAAAATGTAATTTGATATGGGGTGATGGTTATCTAAATTATAAAAGGAAACGTAACAAGCAACAAATACTTCTTGTTTTATCATTTCTTTATCGCACCTTTTTTCTCAATGCCTTAAATTACAAAATTTAACTCATTTCAATTTATCGAAAAAAAATGTAAGTGTAAATGACAAGAAATTTTATGGAATTTAAAATCTTGGTAAATTCTTGCTGCTTGTAACTGTCCTTACCAGTAAACTCGGAATTTAAAATTATTGATATTGTCACGAATATAAAGCAACATGAATTTCTACTTTCAAAAGTGTAGTTAATTTGTTTAAAAATGTTATAAAATCATTTTAAAGAGAATGACGTGTGTATATTAGCTGTAAATGTAATTTTTAACAAAATGAATTTTTGAATTAGTTATTTATTTGTATTATATGATCTCCACTGATGAATATATTCTAAAAATTACCAAGTTTTTGTGCGGTAATTGGAAAGTGTTAATTGTCTGGGTTTTTTAAAATCTCTTTACCAAGATAATTTTTTAAGTAAAATTAAATCCAAGTTTAAGAAATAAAAATTTTACATTCATGTGATAATTTTATTAATTATATATTTCAATAACATTGTAATGATATAAGCTTATTTTATTATTTATCCAAACCAGTTTTAGTTTTTCTATTTAAATAACAGTATAAATACTTTATTCGCTTGGTTAAATTTTTCCAATTAGTTGGACGAACTATAGGATATGCTGATTTAACAAATATTTTACGTTTTCTCAATAAAACTTGATATTCATTTCCCTTTACACCTCTAAGCCACGAGGGCAAATTGTAGAGTATTCGGGTGGGATGCAAACGTTCATTTCCTAAGATATCTATGTAATCGTTTTGTCCAAAAAGGGCCTTTTTTTCAGACCATGCATTTTTGGGCCTGTACGTAGGCATGGGTAATTTTTTTGCACCAACCACCCGTGGTAATAAACCGCCTTGTAAAATTGGATCGTCGTACCCATATCTTCGTATTAAAGGTCCTTTTGCTATTTTATCTGCATGATATCTAAACCTTATCTGAGTATATTGGCAATATGAAGCGGTACTTTTAAGTAAATTAAGTAATACCATTTCAGTAACAGAAAATTTGTAAATATACCTCACACTATTTTTGTACAATTTACAATCCGTCCATTAGGTTAAAAACTTAGACATCATAGATAATAGATATACAAAGGGTAACATGAACAACATAGATAGACAAGTTAACATTTGATTGTAATCTATAGATTAATTGGAATCATAGATTACATACATATATTTTCTAATCTATGATTATAATATGTTGTTACTGTTATAAGTATTATATATCCATGTAAATCCATTGTATATCTGTAATATATGGCAGTAACGTCTGAGTTAAGCGTTACCCTTTGGGTACAGAGAGATGAATATTGTTGGAAACTTCGTTCCATCTCTTTCTTTTGTTCTACCACAATTCTGACCGCTAAGGCATGTCCATTAGTAAACGTCGATGTTTGGGTATCTATTATCTATGGTTACACGTCGATCCCATCGACATTTACTAATGGACATGCCTTACCGGTAAGAATTGTGATACAACAAAAGAAAGAGGCGGAACGAAGTTTCGGACAATATCCATCTCTCTCATGATAGTGCGTGGGCGTGTCATGAAAGAGATAGCAATAGTCCGAAACCGTACGCCATTTCCCTCACTTTTCGAGCCAAGAAATTATTACGACATACGGCTAAGGCACGCCATTATTATATGTCTATGGTCGATCCATAAATAAACCCAGATCTATATTCTAGATTGTAGATCTATTATCTATGAATAAACCTAACCTTAATTGTTATAGTAATTGATTGGGATAATATTTATTTAGTAAATAATTGAATATATAAATATAAAGTTTGCTAGTCAACATAAACATGGATTTAACATTACTTTTTAAAGCATGCATTAAAACAGTTAGAACTACGAATAAAATGGTAAATAATGAAGACACTACAAGTACTCTTTTAAAGGTTAAGAAAAAAGACCCTATTTTGAAAACTGCAAGAGATATATTAAAAAAGATTAGAAGTTTAGAGGATTTTTTGCGAGAAAACAAAGCTACTTACTTAAATGTTATAAATTACATTTCAACTTATAAGACTATGAGTGAGACTGATAAGGGGAAAGTAGATAGTACAGCTGAGGAAATTATAAATTATAGTAAAAGCTCCATTAACAGTCTTAGAGATGAAATTCAGAAGAATGTTAAATGTATTCAAAAGCTTGAGCACTACTCCAGTGTAGTACAGTCCCTTGAAAAATATTTAAAAGATGTTTCAAAACTATATGCCGAAGCAAAAGCTATTAGAGTCAAAAGGGTAGTGGAAACTCATAAGATATCAAAGTTAGAACTCGAAAACAATTCTAAAGAACATTTAAATGATATAAAGGATTCAAATAAACATAGTAAATCAATATTAAATGATATTTCTAGTATTAACGGTACTGCAAAAAGTGATGAAGGTAACTTGACCATGGAAGAAATGCAAATGTTTGAATCTGAAAATGATGCATTATTTTTGGAGTTGAATAGTTTATCTGATGAAGTGAAACAAATGGAAACTAAGGTGGTGCATATAGCTGAGTTACAAGAACTTTTCACAGAAAAGGTTCTTCAGCAAGAAATAGATATTGATCGAATTGCTACAACAGTTGTTAGTGCTACAGACAATATGAAATATGCGAATGAACAAATAAGGCAAGCCATTCAAAGAAATGCAGGATTACGAATTTGGCTTTTATTTTTCTTGCTAGTTATGTCTTTCTCCTTACTGTTCTTGGACTGGTACAATGATTAAACTTTTAGTTTAGTTAGTTAAATAAATGGAATATTTTAAAAGGAAGATTTATGCATATAATAAAATGTTTTACTTAAAGAATTGCTTTTTCATTTAAGTAATTCCCATTTATCACATGATGTACTTATCTGTCAAAACTCATTCAATTAGTCACAATCTATCTGTTACACAAGCATACACCAATTTTATATTACAAAGTTTGTAAAGAAATTATCTGATAAAAATATTTGTCAATGTTTTTTCAGTTACACATAGTTAAGCTTTATCTGTATTATAGGATCTGCGATACGTTATCAGTTTGTCTTCCAAATGAGGTCTGCAACTTCTGTTTAAAATAGGTATACACGTTTTAATGTTAACCATGATATTGTTAATATTTTCGATGGTATTTCAACCAGCTATTTTGCAATCGACTTTTGAAGAATTAGCGAGGATAGGTGTTTCTAACAACTTTTTTTAATTCAATGGTTCCATGATGTTATTTTATTTTTAATTTTTTAGAATCCTACCAAAGTTGCTATACAGACAGAGACTGCAAAGAAAACAGTTTTTGTTTCGGAAACGATGACAACATTCCAGGAAGGTGCAAATGCGAAGAACATTTCATAATTAATAGAAATCGGACATTTTACGAATGCCTCGAAAGTAAGCTTTTTATGGAGTCGCTAGTCCGAAGACTAGAGTTGAATACGCACATCAACGTTTACCTCGAACCAATTTTTGTACTCCCCTTTCGCTACAACATCTCACATCCCTAACTATGTATTTAACTTCTAATTTCTAATATGCCCCCCCCATCATCCTATCTCTCCTTTTCCTTATTGATTTTTCCGTTGTATCCTTTATACTCCTCATTAATTCCTAATCTTTTTTATCCTTTCACGTTCCGCTATAACAGCAGATCTCATGCTTTTAGTTTTTTCTGTTTTTTTTCTTTTCCGCCACTCCCAATGTCCGTCTACATTAGCATTAAAACATTAATTTAAAGACAACGCTATCAATTTTATACTTTTAGCTGTTCAAAGCGAAGGATCCGTATGTACTAGGAATTTACAATGTCAGTATACTCTTGGCACTCTTTCAGAATGCATTAGCGATATTTGCGTGTGTCCTGAAGGTACTCATTTAGCTCCAGACAATAAATGTTACAAATCGACAAGTAAGTTGATATCTTGCCGTTTCTGTACAGAAGTAAGATCATAATTTTTTGCAGAGTTAGAGGAAATATGTTTGACCCATTATAACTGTTTATTATCAGACGGAACATACGGCTTTTGTGTAGCTGGTAGGTGTGTCTGTAATTATGGGCAGCATCCATCAACGGATAAAACACGTTGCGTTGAATCGGTTGGCTTAGGTGAAGGCTGCAGCAACGACGATAGTTGCTCAGTCGATTTTGCTGTTTGTTACGGAGTTTGCAAATGTATAGCGGGATTTATAGAGTCACCTGATAACACAGCGTGCTTAAAAGGCAATTAATATACGAATTATTCTTTTATTTCATAGTAAACCTATCATCTGTTTATTTTTAGCTGCCAATACTTTCGGAGATAACTGTACAAAAACAGTTCAATGTAGCGCATACTTAGCAGATACATTTTGTGATCAAGGTTCCTGTGTATGCAGGAATGGATATCATGGTTATGGCAATCGATGCTTTTTAAGTGCAAGGTTGGGTAGCACGTGTACGGATAAAAGACAATGTGCCATAACACCTGAGCTAGAACGCTCTGTAGATTGTATTGAAGGTGTTTGTATCTGCTCTAAAGGATTAAGTTCCGATAACTCATACGGGTGCGTGTTAATTTCAAACGGAAATGTAAAAGAAAAGACCGTTAGACAATTTATATTTATTACAGCCATACTTTTTATTATTATTTTAAATGAGTAGATGTAGATAGATTATTTAAATTGTTACATTAAGACTGATACTATTTTTTGAAAATGCCTAAATGAAGGGATAGTCGTTCGGAAAGATGGGGAAAAAGTTTAGGTTAGGTTGGATATTATTTCCTCAACCTTTCCCTCTGCCCGCGTGACGACTCAAACTAGATGTTACTCTGTAATTGGACTTGTATTTATCAGATAAGTGTACTCTCGTTTCATAATTAAATAAAAAATGGTAATTGTCTAGTTTAGCAGTCACACCAATTACGCTGAATTTTTAGTATGTTGTAGAAGTGATTATGCTGATCAGTTTCATAATAACGGAAATCATAATGAAACATAGTTTTCGAATGTCGAAAAACATGTGGTGGCCTATGATGTATAAAATTGGCAGTAACACGCCTAGACTAGGTAAATAGATGTAAAACTCTCGAGATTTGGACGATAGTAGTGACATCTAAGTTTACCCCACATTAGTAGACGATACTTGCAATATATATATAAATGGTATTGGCAAAGAAAACTTCGAATTTCACTGCCATCTATACATCAAACTATGAAGCGTAACCAAAGGCGCGCATTTCAAAATTACACCAAATTTTATTTTTTTTTGTTTTAAATGGAAATTGAAAAAAAAAAAAAAAAATAAAATTAACAAATTTAATAACAAAGTATAAATGCAGTAATAAATATAATTAGCACAATATACGAGTAAATAGCAAACATCAATTAATTAAAATATAGATACTAATACAGGTATATTTGTATGAACAAAGAAATTGTTCTTTACCTAATTTAGTACTGCTTCCTGCTTCTACAGGGGGTGCTAACGATTCAGAAACTGCAGAAATACTAGCTTCTGTATTGTCCATTGGGAGTGTACTTTCTATAACAAATAATTATATATGTTTTGGATATTTGAAACTGTTATCTGCATAACTACCTGCAGTTGAAACAATTCTTCTTTTCCCGTCATATGTTTTCACTGGATGCAGTACTTTTTCATCTTTTAATGGGGCAATTCCGTCTGCTTCTATTCCTCTACCAGAAGAAGTTCTACAAAACATTTTTTTTTAGAACTTAAGTTTCACAACAACAAATTACAATACCTGCCACTTTCGTTGAAACCGCTGTTACTTCAGGAAAATGGAAAGCGGCTTCTTGACCTTTAACTCCTGCAGGAGCTGTATAATCTATTTCAAATTAATTTGACCCCGTAATAGTGTAGACTGTACATCACGGTTTTTCTGTGTTGGGCAGAAAACATCCTTTCTTTACTTATTGTAAAGCATGATTGAAGTACTTAATATATTACTTACTTTCAGGATAGGTAAAAGTACTTTTCTCAAAAATTTTAAAACATTACAAGTTGTGAAACTACTCACTATTGCTCAATAACGCCACAACTACTGGGGAATTCCTCCGATAATCGCAACCGCCGTCGCATCATCTGTTGTCGTTTCAGTAAAATGTATGTCGCCTACTATGTCGGTAATGTCGATTTTGGCAATTTAAAAAATTTAAAAACTTACGTGGGGTAAACTTAGGTGTCGCTCGCGCTCGACATTTCATACCCTGCTGTGGGTGCATTGATGTTAAGAATATATTTCTGTGTGTATATTTTATATAACTAGTTAGAGAATGCGCAGCTTATTCTCTATGTCTATGGTTATAACATTAACACATAAAAAAACCTATTCCATTTTTATAATCGTAAATGATTCTAATCCTAACCTTACCAAAGTTATGTTCAGTTGTTTCATTGAATCAACTTTGCCTGGCTTGTCTATGAATTTAACTTTGGAAAAAGGGAAAAACAGTATTTATAACCGTATAATCACATATAATAGTTTTTAAGGTAAAAATGAAACAATTTACTTATTTGGTTTAAAAAGAATATATTGACTTCAGTTATAATGGAACTAATCAAAACCAATCGCTTACAATTGGTAAAATGTTTTCGTTCTCTATATTCAAGGTAAAAGTAGTAATACTCGTAATTAAGGTCAATTTTATTTTATATATTATCAGTTTTTCTTCAGCTGGCTCAAACCAAACAAAAGAAGATATCAGAAAAGCTAATTTACTGGCACGTGGGCTTCCCAAAGTAAAGCCTATTCCTGGAGTAAAAGAAATAATTTTGGTTTCTTCAGGAAAAGGGGGTGTTGGAAAAAGTACAGTTGCTGGTATATACTTCTTAATTTTAAAACAATTATAGTCGATTGGTGGTCGTGCCAATACAATCTATTTCAGTATAGTTTCTTATTGAAGGGGAAGATTTATTTTATTTCAAATTGCTAGTCATTAATTATTTAATAAATGTTTCTAGTTAATTTAGCTGCAGTTTTAAAACTTATTTTTCCACACAAACACATTGGATTATTAGATACTGATGTGTTTGGACCATCAGTACCATTAATGATGAATTTACATGATACTCCTGTTTTAAATAAAGATAATATGATGTTACCACTTACGAATCATGGAATAAAGTGGTATTACACACTGGATCATTCAATTTAAGGAATACTTTTTTATTTCTTTTTTAGTATGTCGATGGGTTTCCTGATTCCAGAGGATTCCTCTGTTGTTTGGAGAGGCTTAATGGTAATGCAGGCATTAAATAAATTAATGTGGCAAGTACACTGGGGTACTATTGATTACCTAATTGTCGATACACCACCAGGTACAGGAGACACCCATTTATCACTTATTCAAAATATTCCCATATCAGGTATCTATTTATTTAAAGAAAAAGAACTTGCAGAAATAAAACGTGATTTATTATTAAAATACTTCAGGTGTTATATTAATAACAACACCCCAAACAGCTTCCATACAAGTTACAAAGAGAGGTGCATCAATGTTTCAAAAATTAAATATTCCTATAATTGGAATAGTTGAAAACATGAGTTATGTAAAGTGCACTTCTTGTTTGGAAAAAATTAAATTATTTGGAACTGGAACATCAAAATTAAGTGAAGATTTGGGTGCAACTATTTTAGCAAGCTTTCCTTTAAATGATGAAATTAATAAAAGTGTTGATGTGGGGACACCTATTGTGGTATTGAATAAAGATAGTGAAACGACTTTTCAATTTCAAAATTTAGCTGAGAAAATTGTTAAGAATTTAATAATGTAACTTCACCATCATCTCTGTGTTTTTGTATGAATTAGAAAAAAATTAAAATGCAAATAATTATTGTAATTAGCGTTTATTAGATAAAACCAATTAGGACATTACTTAAACTATATTATCACATGCAGACATTCAAGAATCTTTGGTACTTATATTGCATTCAAATTAAAATATGTATCTATTAGGTATGTGTATGGCATCTGATTGTTATAAAAAAAGCCTTTTTTTATTTATTTGTATATGTGCAATTTTTATAATGTTTGTGATTTAGTGCGGACGTTTAACGCTATTTTCTATAGTTCCCAAATTTGTTGCTAATCTTGTAACATTTTCCACTGGTGATGTTTGTTGATCCCTTCTATAACGATTGCTTAGAAATTCACGAATATGTTGCACAATTAGATCAATTGCAACTGTAACAAAAGTATTAAATAATAACTTTACTAATTTGTATTATTATAAACGTACGTTACTGATCGTTATAATCATCGTAACCAATAATAAGTTAGAAACACATTATGCGTCTTAATATGTAGATGTTAATGATATTGGCGCATATTAAATTTATAAATTGGTAATACGTTAAATTTTTTTTAAACAAATGTGATTGTTTTATGTTATCCATTTCATGAAAAGACAAGTGCTTAAAAATTTTTTTTGTACTCGCACGTGTGTACGTGTGTAATACTATCAAGGTATTGTGCAAATTTTAAGGTTTCCGAGAAAATCGTTGACGGTCAAATAAAAAGTAACAATGTTTTAATTTTTATTGTATTGTAAAATATTTGAGTACTCATTGTAGGTACTCATGTATTTATAGTTAAATTAACAAACTGGGATATCAAACAAACATAGCCCGTAATAGGAGAAGCTTTTAAATACTTTACAAAATACAGCAGTTTTATATAAATGCATTTATATGCAGTCTCATTGAACAACCTGATTTTTATATAAGAAATAAATATTTATACGAAATTAAGGAATTTTCACTCATAAAATTAATAGTATTTCATTTGTCCTTTTAAAAAAAAGAATTAGTAATAGGCGTACTTAACGATAGTTAAGTAAATACTTGTTACTTCGGAAGGCTAGAAAGTATACCGTTTTCAAGAAGGAAATCTTTTACAACATTTGCCTTAGCTTTCTCACTGTATCCTTGTAAAATGTCCCAGATGTGATACACTATCAGGTCAATGGCCACTACAACAAACAATAACTAAACGTTAATAATATTTTTAAGAAGTTTCCCTTTTTTTATTTAATTGTTACACTAAGGCAATCAAAATGTTACGACCTGTTTATTATTGGTTACTCTGACTTTTTCGTGCCTCAGAAAGGAATATAACGATCTTAAATTTATAAAGCTACATGCAATTTGTAGTTTTACTGAAACTTACCTGTATTGTCTGCTCCACGAGGAATAATAACATCGGCAAATTTCTTTGTCTGAAAATATTTGGATTATAAGCTTATGATTAGTTTATTAAACAAAGTGCACCTTACTGCTTATTAAGCAGAAAATACTACTTACTGGTGAACAGAATTCTTCAAACGCAGGTTTTACAAAATTGATATATTGATTTAAAACCTGATCTAAATCCCTTCCTCTTTCAGTTATATCACGCATTACTGAAATCAATATCTGCTATTAGTCTACTATTTATTGTTCTTCTGCCTTATAAACAGCACCCAGGGCATGATCTGAACTTGTGCCCCCTTAATTCCATCAAAGAATTTTTTTTAATCAATAAACAAAAAACTGATTTAAATTGTGTAATATTAAATGTCTAAAAAAACAATGCCATTAATTTAATTTGTTTATTTTATGTATATTTTTATGGTTTTCCAAATTTGAACTAGTTTTATTAAGTTTTTCATTTTTACTAATTTCTGCACTCCTGGTATATGCCCATTATTATTGGCGCTGCTCATAAATATATTTTAATAACCATTAGGTCAGTATTTTAATGTTTGCAAATATTTAAGTGAAAGTTAATGGATTATAAAGTAAACAAAAAATTGTAATTACCTCTTCGGGCCAATCTTGTGTCTGAGTCAGTGTCAACAAATAATTTCATATGAAATAAGCTGCGAATAGCTGGAAAATAGAAAACCAATATTCCTTCAAATAAAACAACATCAGCTGGATATATGGTAACAAGGTCATCACGTTTCCTTAAAAATATTAAACATTACAGTTTCATTTAGGGTAAAAATTGTAATACATACAATGTGTGATTCTTATAATCGTAAGTCGGGATTTCACATTTACGACCAGCAAGTATGTCTTTTAATGTATCTTCCATTAGTTTTTCATTAAATGCCGATGGATGGTCAAAATTAAATTGACCTTTTTCTGCTTTTGTGATTTCTGCAGGACTTAGTTCTCTGTAGAAACTATCCTGAGATATACAAACAACTCTTCTTTGTGCATGTTCCATTTCAACTTGACCTAACTTTTCCATTATTTTTTTACAAACTGTGCTCTATAAATAATATATATATCCATAAATAGACTAACCCTCATTAGTTATCAAGAAGCAAAGCATACTTTACCACTTGCAGTGCCTCCTGCAACACCTATTAGGAATGGTACTTTTCCTTGAGAACAGTTGATCCTGCTTATGAATTTTGATGTGTTACTCATGTTTCGACACTTTAATGTAATATAATCTTGCTTATACAATAATAATTGCACGTTTATTTGTAGTACTTTAGGTATTCTTATCAACATAGGCTTGTAAAATGTTTGGTTAAGTATGTTTGTTGGTGGGTTTATCATACGTCGATGGATTTATCGCATAGGTTTATCCTTTATTATTTTATTATGGGGCTGTGATTGGTCCTGCATTCTGTGGCTAAATCTTATCTATGGACTAAATCAATAATATGTTCTTTTATCTTTTATCTATGCCTATGATAATATCATGATAATAACCATATAATAATGATAGTAACTATTTTTCTACGTATGTAGTTCCACAGTCCCATGTGATTCTTCAATCATCATTAGAATTATGTTCTTTGTTTCTTTTAAGTGTTTTGTAAACCATTCAATTTAAAACGACTTAAAATAAGGAATGCTTCTATTTGCAATAAGGTACATTTTATTTTTTTGAATGAACACTAAATTTTTTAATGAAAGTTACTAATTGTACTGATTATTTATTTCTGCTAGAATAAATTTTACTAAAAATGTTTAGGTAGGGTCAGAGAGTAGGGTATATTAAAACGTTCTTAAAACTCAGACAGCAATTACAGGTTTCTGGGATCATATTCTATATACCAAATTGATTCACTTGCCTATGAGAGGGCGTCAAAAGTAGCAAAACAACTAAAACGACCCGATTTTTTCGTATTTCATTGATTACTCAAAAGGCTGCTTCATATGATTCCATAGAGTAATAGAATCAGGATTTGGCCGAAAAGTAACTGACACCACCAAAAAAAATTGCTTGTTGTAAAGGTCGAAAATATAAGATCGTTTTTCGTTCATCATTATCATAAGGTCGTCAGTCCTAAGACTGGTTGGACACGTACCTCCACTCTTTCCTATCCTGAGCTAAATTTTGCATTTCCCTAAAAGTAGAACAACCCACATCCTTAACTATTTGCGAATAGTAATCTAACCTAGGTCTACCTCTACCCCTCCTAACTCCTGTTTCTGCCTCTAATATTCTTTGACTAGACCTTCATGCCTGAGAAGGTGTCCTACCAACTTATCTCGCCTATTTTTTATTGACTTCCATAGAGTCCTCTGTTTTCCTATTCTTTCTAGTACCTCTTCATTTCTAACCTTTTCTACCCACGTTATCCTCATCATTCGCCTATAACACCACATTTTGAAGGCTTCTAACTTTTTCTGCCGCGCCCACTGTCCATGTTTCCCACCCTTACAACGCCGCGCTCCAACCATACACCTTTAACAATCTTTTTGGAATTTCTAAATTAACCGTTTGCGAGCATAGAAGTGACTTCTTTTTATTAAAGGCGACACGACCCTGCGTTATCCTCTGCTTTATATCCCTACTACTCCTTCCGTCCTGACTTATCTGACTTCCTAGATATCTAAAATCAGCCACTTGTTCTAATTTTTCGTTTCCTATCTTTATATTCGCTCTTTCCCTACTGTTTCTTCCCTTGCATACTAGTATTTTAGTTTTACTTTTATTTATTTTCATGCAGTACTGATCTGTCATTACCGCTTCCATTTTATTTAAAGCTATCTCTAGGTCCTCCTTGCTAGACGTTAATACTGCTATATCATATGCAAATCTAAGCATACTAATTTTTTGCCCCTGCATATCTATCCCTACAGTTGTACTGTCTTTAATGATGTTGATGGCGTCTTCGATGTATAGATTAAAAAGTAGCGGTGACAGTGTGCATCCCTGTCTGACTCCCTTCTTAATATTTACTTCTCTACGCTGCATCCCTAGCTCTATAACTGCCTGTTGCTCTTTATACAAACTAAGTATCATTCTTTGTAACTCATCGCTACATTTTTAAGTATATTTAACATCTTGGCCCATTCAACATTGTCAAAAGCTATTTTTTAATGCTACATCGAACCCTTCTCTCATTATGGGATAACCAAGCTCATCTATCTCCACACTATCTTCCTTATCTAATATATCACCTAACTCAGGGCCTGCGTAAAGGTTCTCTAAATATTCTTTCCACCTATCTGCCTTTTCCTCATTTTCTATCAAAATGACCCCTGCCTCGTTTCTTATATTATTACTACTGTACCTCTTTAAAATTCCTTTAAATTGTATTATACGCTTCATCGGTTTTACCTACCTACTTCAAACTTTTCTTCTACTTCTTTACACATCCTATCAATCCACTGTTCCTTACCTGCCCTAATTATTTCCCACTTTATAGCTTTATATCTTTTTTGCCCTTCTTCGTCTGTCCTGTTTTTGTATTTTTAGCTTTTCTAAGTCGAGACGTCTCCTACCTTTCCTCCTTTTCAGAATTATCAATTTAAGGTTGGTCTTCATACCTACTAAATTATGATCGCTGTCTATATCTGCTCCTGGATAACTCCTACAGTCCTTCACTTGATTTTTAAATCTTTGCGTAACAAGTATGTAATCTAACTGATATTTCCCTAAATCACCTGGCATCTTCCACGTATAGCGCCTTCTAACGTGATGGTTGAATAAAGTATTCGCGACGGTTAAGTTATGTTTATCGCAAAATTCTATCAGCCTATCTCCCCTATCATTTCTATTTCCTAATCCAAAAGAACCTGCTATTGCACCTACTTTACCTTCACCTATTACTGCGTTGAAATCTCCTAAAACTATTAGGTTTTCCTGTCCTTTCACTAAACTTAACACGTCTTCTATATCTGCATAAACTGCTTCTACGTCTTCATCACTGTAAGATTATGTAGGCATGTAGACCTGCACTAATACCGTTCTTACCAGTTTTGAGTTTAATGTAGCTATAACTAACCTATCGCTTTTTTGTAAATAACTTTCTACACTCTGCTCTACTTTCCTATGCATTACAATTCCTACCCCCGAATTACCTTCTACCGATCCTGTATGTATTACTCTAAAATATTACCAGAAGTCTCCAGCTTCGGGCGAACGGACTTCACTAATACCTACTATATCTAATTCTAATCTATCCATCACTACTTTTAAATTGTCTAATTTTCCTACTTGCCTCATTGTCCTAACATTCCACGCTCTGACTAGTGAAATATTGCACCTATCCCTATTGCATTTATTGATGACATCCCCCGAGCTAGTCCCCGCCCGGACATCTTCAATGGCTTTACCCCAGAGGACGCCATCATTTAATTTTTGCGTACTTTGTATTCGGGATCATAATGTGGTGGTTTCCCGTTGCTTTCCACATCGCAGTATTGTGCATCAGAGTGCCATACCGATCTCGTGATCTCTGCCACCCTGAGTACTGAAAGAGCTGCTGCCCTCTTTCAGGGACTTGTCATAGTCTGGTTTCTCTTTAAGAACCCCTCCATTATGGTTGAACCTATGGTCCGGCTCCCTAATCATCGAAACTCATAAGCCGATCCACTCTCTCTAGTTTGTACAAGGTTCAAGTCTCGTCGGATCGGATTTTTCGGTAACAATTTAAAATTATTACTCCATTTTGTTTAAACAATTCGCAAAAGTTAGAAACTCAAGTTTTTTTGAAATGAAAATAGGACTGAAAAATTCTATGATACAATTAGTAAATTTAGTATGCACTTTAGATTTGTCTATGAAAGCACTAATTTGTGATGTAGGGGAGAATGGGGGAATTGCGGTCAGATAAGCACAAAAATGCACACTGCTCAAACCGTATTAACTACTTGTAATCATTGAGTAGACAAACTTAAAAAGCCTGATCCATTAACAGTTACCTTGTATAAACTTATGTTGGACAAACATCACATAATAAATTATTTTGTTATACTTTAAACATTATTAATAGACAACTAAAACTTCATCGTTTGAAATTGAAACGGACATCAAATGTGCAGCCAACAGGTGAGTTCCACCCGCTACTTAACGGATGTACTCAGTGACCACATTTGGTACAACGCTACCAAAAAAAAAAAACTTTTGGGTGTTTGATTCCCACCAGCCATTAATGCTGGTGGGCGGGCAGTCCCTTCGGACTATGCCGGAAGGTAGGGCGGAAGGCCCTCTTCAGCCTGCTTTCAGGAATCGTGGGAATGGGTGGGTGGTGGTTCGGGTGAGAAAGTTGAGACGGACGAAATGAAGATAGAAGAGAATAAAAGATTATCTGTGGAATATTACTGCCTCAGCATTTGCCTAAGTGATCCAAGGAAACCACAGAAAAACTTGGACCAAGGAATTGAATCGGCGTCCTCCCGAACGCTAAGCAATGGTCTGAACCTCTAGGCCATGCCGTTTTGTAACGCTACCATAACTCTCCTTCCTTCCCAAAGTCTGCACAAATGAGGCATTTGTCCTTGTGGGTATTGGCTTCTATGCCGTCCTAATTATCGTCGCACAGCTTTTGCTAATCCACATCATTTTTATAAGAATATTTTTATCATTTTCTTTCTTCTTTTTGTTTAAAATGCTTTCCTCGGTTTTAGTATTACCTTTTCTTTTTTTTGAAGTTTGACATATTTTCGCATTAGCTCTTCCAATTGCTGTTCAATAGAAATGGAAGTCAATATCTCTGAATATTGTAGATGGTAGATGGTACTGACAGAAGAGTATAGAAGGATGTGGTGGGTATAGTAATGTAAAGAGAGTTGGTCGACTGTTTAGCTTTTCAAGAGTGCTAAATGGAATTAGATACATCTTGATGGCTTCTCGAATTAAATTGCCTTATTCTACAAATTTCATGGCCTTTTGTAGACGGTCCATAGTCCAGATTATATAATAACTTAATGTTAATTTTGCTGGCATAAGGTGGCACATGGGGTAATACCGGTCATAATTGTTATTAACCCAACTGTTTTGATCGGTATTTCCCCAAGGTAACTCCTGCCAAAAAAGTAACCTCATAACAAAAGGTTTAAAACTTCAAATCCCTATTTACCGTTTTATGTGTCCATAGCAATAGTTAAAAGAAATATAAACTTTTTAGCCACTTCCACTGATTTAACTTCTCAAGAATATTAGAAGGTATTCGCATAAAAACTTCATGTGCATATTCCTTCGTGGATTGACGATTAATTGTTTTTGCGCATAATAAAGAGTTAATGCGTTCAAATATACTAAAGCAAAATTTAAAGAATGGATAAAAGATAATATATAATTGTTATTTATTAGAGGTATTAATTGTGCAATTAAGTTAAAAATATATTATATTAATACGTTAGTTTTGGGAACTGGTTAAAAGATGATATCATTCAATGGTGACATTACCGGTATTACCATGTACACACCTCTTATAAAAAAATCTTAACTGCCATATTTTCGGATAAAAAAAGTTTCCCTTGCCGGAGATAATACCAATACGATTTTTAACTACAATAACATACAAATAAAAAAATTCAAGACATGCTACTGAAGTGAAACTTCTTTAAGCACAAACACATACCGGGATAGGGTTTAAGGAATTGGTTTAATGGTATTATTTGTACACTATGAATAGGGTAGCCACCTTTTCAGGCTTTATATAACGTATTTTTCGACTAAAAGGTTAAAAAAAAAGTACTCGGCATAAAGATAAGGTATTTAATTTTTTGTTTTTAAAAACATATTTCTTGTTACACCTAGCAGCCAGTAACATATTGCTGTCGCTCTTAAATACATTAATAGCCTCTAAACATGGCAAACAAAGATTTGAGTAAACTAAGAGTTCATTTTTAATTAGTTTTAATGAAGCTTTATTCCTGTCGTCCCGCCACTTTGCGTTCATAACAGAGAATACTCTTTCTGTAAATGCTGAACTGGCCGGAACGGACTGCTAAAGTGACACTACTTTGAACAGATTTGGGAAATCGGGTTGTTCCGTAAATATGGCTTGCCATTTTTCTGTGCAATATTATTGATGTAAAAGTACTCTGAATTTCGAACAATCACTTACAAAATTACGATGTTTACTTAAGACCTTAAATAAAGTATTTTTGCGTACTTTATGTGTCTTGTAAAGTATAACGTACGCACAGTCGAAATAGAGCACAATACTTTATAATAAAGTACGGGTGGCAACCCTAACTATGAATTTAAAATTTACATTATACATGCCAGAGTTGCCTGTAACGAACGTTGCATTGAAGGGTGCTTACGTCTCAAACGATCGCCATTACGAACTCGACCACGTGGCCGAATTAATGGGGGACATCCGTTGCATGATTTCGTTACATAGCAACTCGCATGAAACGAACTTACCCTACCGTGCGTAAAGAAGTTTCACTTCAGAAATGTAGATAAGAATAGTACATTACGTGTCGAGGGAAGAAACAGGGTTTTTTCAGACTGCATTCACATGCAGATGAGATAACCCTGTTTCTTCCCGAGGTACGTATAGTATTTTTGTCATGTTTCTGCGGAAAGCTCGTCATTAAACTGATAGTTGGAGAAATAAGAGTAAATGATTTAGAGGTTAGAAAGACATTGTCATTAAACAACCGATTTCTGCGCATGCCCATAAACTTCAGCGCATGCGATTAAAAGACTAATTTCATTGCCTCCCTACTAAAACATGGCTGAAAAGAGGTCATATCGCCATATCTTCCCTATTTCATAGCACGCAAAACGAGCTTTCCGTGCTAACATGACAAAAAAATATCTATCTTTCCAGAAACATTTATTGGATTAATAAATTGATCCTTAAAATAAATTAGGACCAAATTTGCTTAGGAGTGAGAGTAATTTTTGCCCTCGCATTAATATAATAAAATTAATAAGTATACGTCAAAAATGAGAAGTATACTTACCTCTACAATGGGAATGTTTACATATGAAAATTGTCGGAAATCTTCGATAGGGGAAACTTTCTTCCTCCGAAAATGTTGCAAATATCATTTTTTGATAAACGACAAAAAATAAACTTAAGACACGTACTATTCAAAAAAGAAAATGATTGACGTAGATATTTATCAATCCTTCAAAAAAGTTGGGGAAAATTGTAATTAAGGATAATAACAATTTTCGCATTTGTCATATTTTAAGAAAATTGATGTCATCTTCCTTATTATTAAACTATTTTCAAGTGTATATTAGACATTTAAAGTTAACAGTTCGTAGGAAAAAAATATTAAAAGCTTTGTCATTCAGAATATTGGGGTAGGTATTATGTATTTTTTATTTGCCAATGTACCAATATAAACATGTATTAATTAAGTGTTGTAGGAATTATGTACTTAATCGTATAAAGCTCTATTATATTTTATTTGCTATTTGTATAATGCTACAAATACAGAGTGGCTATTGTGGACAATGTAAAAATTTAAATGCCGAACAGAAATGGAAAAACCACAAACTCCGATTTCTGTTCAACTAAAATTTTTCGTGTTACATTATGGCTTATAAAGGAAAGCTGAAAGTAAAATCTTATTTAGTAGTGAAACAGAGTTGCATTTTACTTAAAGATAAATACGAATGCATTTACAAATCTACATAACAAATAGGCATTTTCTTTGACAGTAAGATTACACTAGAATAGTTATTTACCGCATATATATAATAGTAATGATAATTGCACATTGAGCTGTTTCATGGACAATTCAAATTATCTTTAACATTTTAAATACCTACTTACATTATTATGTGTTCACTTCAGTATATATACAATATCTTTTTTCATATATTCGAATTATCCATAAAACAGATACAGCGACATACTTAATGTATAAATAAATAATAATTTATCCGGTATATATAAGATAGCATTTGTATAAATTTAGAATTCACAATTTGAGTAATGTTAAAGACCTATACCTTTGATTAACTGAGAATAACATTTACATGTATAGTTCATTCAAAGCTAAATATCCTTAAATAGTTTCGAACTTAAATAACATATTAATTTAATAGAATTTGACGGAAATAAACTTAGTGAGATTATTTTTTTCTTTTTATTTTTTGCCTACTTCCTTCATCGCTTCAAGAAGTTCCTCCATTTCTTCGGAAAGTTTATGTTGGTCTTTTACTTGTCTGAAAAGGAAAACGTGTTAACATTTTATTGTAAACTAGCAGCGACACCCGGCGTTGCTCGGGTTAAAATACATCTCATGTCTAACGGTATATAAAATATTTAAGGATCCACTTTTTAACGAAGATAATATAGATTTCTATCTTAGATATTGGGAGACTTACCCCCGGTTTCCTGGTCGCTGATCAACGTTAACAATTTGGTTAAATTGATTAGAGCCAATCGCGTTCCACTATTATTCAAAATAGGAGTAAATGATAGGCTAAATTCAGTTAAACCGATTTGTTAACTTTAATCATCGCCCAGGAAATCGGCCCTTAGTCGACCATTAAACATGCGGTGTATAACTTTCCAGATTATTTCAGATATTTCTAGAACTTTCTGGAACATTCCATATCGATTTTAACAGTTGCACACAATTTGGAACTTTCTAGATCATTCCAGAAATTTTTAGAACTTTCCAAAAGGTCTCATAAGTTAGAAAAGGACAGACATTTTCGCCACCCACTTCCACCCACCGTCACCAAACTCCTTTACTTTCAGCAGGAGACCAAGGGGTATTTACCACCCCAACGGGAAGTTGGTAGGAATTGGTGGTGAAAGAGAAAACCCTGTCTTTTCGTACGCACATTAGCATGTTATATACATATTCAGATTAGGAAAAGGTTTACACTTTTACTTACTTGTCTTTTTTACCCTCTTTAGTTTGTTTACTTTCTTCTCCTGGAAAATAATAAAATTGTAATCAATGTCAAGACAATTTTAATGTTTAAAGGTTTATGACAAACATAAATGGAACATATAACATACATGTATCTACATACACATATGTGTAAATATATAAAATATAAATATATGTAGAGAAACAGATGCACAACAGTAATCGTTTGAATATGAAGGTTTAAAATGGCTTAAAACTTAAAACAAAAGGATAAATTTCAAATTGCGCGTAGGAAAATTCCAAATGTAAGAAATCGCAAAGTAATATATTCTGGAGATGAGATTGATAGTGATTAATAGTTCTCATCTGTGACTGCTCCAACCTGTAATTTTGTCACAAACTTTTTATGGGGGTGAGACCGCCACGAACTTTTTGTGGTACAGTGGTGGGGGAGACCTCCTCTTTCGATCCCCCCACCCCACCCCAATGGAGGTAGGGGCCATCATCTAGACCTTTACCTTCTATTCTCCTTTTCTTTCTAAAACCTCTTAATTTCTAACCTTCCCTATCCACGGTATCCTTATCATTCATCTGTAACATCACACTTCGAAGGCTTCTAACCTTTTCTTTTCCGCCGCGCCCACCGTCCATGTTTCTCACCCGTACAGCGCCGCGCTTCAGACATACATATTTAACAGACTTTTTCGAATTTCTAAATTAACCGATTGCGAGCATGGAAGTGACTTCTTTTTTATGTAGGCGACTCAACCCTGCGTTATCCTCTGTTTTACATCTCTACTACTCCTTCCATTCTGAAATATTTGACTTTCTAAATACCGAAAATCCGTTACTCCTATTGATATATCTCGTTCTTTTCTTATTTTTTCTTCCCTTGCGTACCAGTACTTTTGTTATATTTTTATTTATTTTCATACAGTAACTCAACCCTGCGTTATCCTCTGTTTTACATCTCTACTACTCCTTCCATTCTGAAATACGTGACTTTCTAAATACCGAAAATCCGCCGCTTCTTTTAATTTTTCGTCTCCTATCTTTATATTCGCTCGACATTACATACATTATTAAAATTNACCCACCTCCACTCTTTCCCATGCTGAGCTAATCTTCGCATTTGTCTAAAACTAGAACATCCCACATCCTTAACTATTTGTGAACAGTAATCTAATCTAGATCTACCTCTACTCCTCTTAACTCCTATTTCTACCTCTAATATGTCTCTGACTAGACCTTCATGCCTGAGAAAGTGTCCTACCAACCTATCTCGCCTATTCCTTATTGACTTCCATAGAGTTTTCTGTTCTCCTATTCTTTTTAATATCTATTCATTTCTAACATTCTCTATCCATGGTATCCTCATCATTCGCTGTAACACCACATTTCGAACGCTTTTAACCTTTTCTTTCCCGCCGCGTGCCCACAATCTATGTTTCGCACCCATACAGCGTCGCGCTCCAAACATACACCGTTAAGAATCTTTGTCGAATTTCTAAATTAACCGTTCGCGAACATAGTGACAAGTGACTTCGTTTTATTAAAGGCGATTTGACCCTGCGCTATCCTCTGCCTTATATCCCTACTTCTCCTTCCGTTCTGACATTTCTGACTTCCTAGATACCTAAAATCAGTCACTTCTTCTAATTTTCTTTATATTAGTTCCTTTCCTACTTATTCTGCTCTTGCAAACTAGTATTTTTGTTTTACTTTTACTTATTTTCATAGAATACTGTTTTGTTAACACCTCTTCCATTTTCTTTATATTAGTTCCTTTCCTACTTATTCTGCTCTTGCAAACTAGTATTTTTGTTATATTTTTATTTATTTTCATACAATACTGTTTTGTTAACACCGCTTCTAATATCACTAATATATCAGCTACCTCATACAATTTACTAATTCCGTTTAAATTGTGTTTTCAAAACGGTCGTATTCAGTCAACTGTTGAAAATAATATTTTTTTACGACTTGTTTTATTGTTCCGATACATTGCTGTTTTGAAAGATGAGAAATAAAATTTAGTTAAGTTCCGATAAGCCTCTGTTATAAAAATGCAGAACCAGACGCAGAAACAGAGGTGGAAAAGTGTGCGGAACTTCCGCAATTGCAGAAGCGGAAACAGAAGTCTGTTGCAACACTAGTCTAAACCTCTAGAGCATAGCGTTCGCTTGCGTAAATGAGATCTAAAACGTCATGTATACTGTACCGCGTAGTTTTATTTAATAGTTGCCTAATTTTGTCCTTTTTAAAAATGTTTTTTTTAAGAATGTTGTCACTGCGACGCTTCTGTCACTGTGACAAAATCACAGGTTGCCAAATCACAGTCCTATTTTAGTAATTCATAGTAAGAATAACAAAGCAGGCAAAACATACTCAACGGTAATTACCATAAGTAGCTTCTGAAAAAACGGACATGTGTTTTTCCTACTTTTAATTGTGGGCGGAACAAGTATTCGTTTTTTAAAAAATTACTTGTGGTACTTAGTGGTAAGTTTCTTTTAGTTTATATTCACAATGCATTTATTTTATTTTCTGAATTAGTTGGATAAAACGCACTGTGAATTATTGTGAATTTGAACAACTTAACTGTTCAATTACAAATTACTTTGTGCCATTTTAAAATTTAAGTGTTTAGTAAAAATGCACTTAGAAATGTAAATATTTCTGTATGTAATTTAGGAAGGTATTTTAAGTATTCTTAAATAGATAAATAAATCTTTCCTTGACAAATTGAAATGATTTTCACAAATATTGTAAGATGTTGCAAAAGGACGACGACGGTTACAAAAAAAGGAAAAAGTACATTCAAGGTGTTTCATGCTACTCTTGGTTGGTCTTTACATTTTAATAATTAAAAATGGCTTTACCGTGGTGAAGAGATAGTAAACAGTACCAAGCAATATGTTCACAAACTCTTACATAATTAATAAAAACATTTAAATGCAGGATCTGAAAGGGGACATTAAACGAACAAAACTTTTATGTACCATACGGGTTAATATTAAAACGCCAATCATGTTCTCTGGGATCCACTTCAGTTTGATCGTCTATACTGATGTCGTACTTCAGTAGGCGCCTTTGGAACCCTTGCACTATGAAATTTTAATTCAATAATGGAGTAGTAGAAATTGAGTTTGTTGTGTAATTAAAATAAAAGCGCTAAATACTGGAAATACCAAATATTATAAATTAAGGTGTAGCCTGTTCATGAAATACATTTATCGTAAATATACTTCGTTTACTTTCTGTAGCGACCTTCAGTTTGACCGGCGCAAAGTAGAAAAGAATAGCACTAGGCCACAAAAGAAAGGAGACAACTCTCGGCCACACTCTTAACCGGTGAGGAGCGTTTAATCCGTACAGTATTGCACGGAAAAATTGACCATTTTATCCACTACAATTGCATTGATCAAATGTGCTGTTATTGGTATCATTTACTACTGAAGACATATTAAAGGCTTTAACGATTGTTTTCGACTCGCGCTACTATTCATGATTGAACAAAACTTTTGGCAGGTACTGTATGAAAAAGTATGTTTAATGAACAAGAGTCGAGAGTATAATGAGCTTTTTTCTCCCTACCTACGATTTTGCCAGCGCGCATCAAAGGCATTAGAAGGGGCACATCGCTAGAGAAAGTAAATGAAGTACGAGGGTGGATTGATAAGTTTCCGGCCTAACCAAGAGATGACGCCACTAGGCCTACCTTGAGGTGACATTCTATAGTACCATCCTTGGATAGCTTGTAGCTATAGTTTCAGCCCGATCTCCTTGCTAGTGTAGGTTTGACAGCACGCTGAACAAGACGCCTCTGTGGTTTTCGTAAAAATGGAAAAGCAGGAAAATCGTGCTGTCATCAAATACTTTTATTTGAAGGGGTTAACGCCGAAGGAAATTAAAAAAGAGATGGACTCAACACTGGGGACATCCTCCCCGTCATATTCAACCGTTAAGCAGTGGGTTTCCGAGTTTAAAAAGGGTCGTGTGAGCACCTCTGATGGGCCTCGCTCAGGACGCCCCGTTGAGGTCACAACTCCAGATATGATCGAAAAAATTCATCAAATAGTGCTGGGAGACCGCAGATTGAAAGTGCGTGAGATAGCTGAGACCTGTAAGATGTCATATGAACGTGTGCAACATATTTTGCACCAACATTTGCATATGGAAAAGCTCTGTGCAAGATGGGTGCCGCGTTTGCTAACAGTCGACCAAAAATTGATTCGAAAAAACATTTCTACCGCAAATTTGTCATTGTATAAGCGTAATCCAAGCGAATTTTTGCGTCGATTCGTAACCGTTGACGAAACGTGGGTCCACCACTACACTCCTGAAACCAAAGAACAGTCTAAACAGTGGATTGGACCAGGGGAACCAACTCCAAAGAAGGCAAAAACAATTTTTTCGGCGAACAAGGTTATGGCTACTGTTTTTTGGGATGCAAGAGGTATTATATACATTGATTACCTTGCAAAGGGTAATACTATCACTGGTCAATACTACGCAGACTTATTGCAACGTTTGAGCCACGAGGTGAAAATTAAACGACCTCATCTGGCGAAGAAAAAAATCTTGTTTCATCACGATAACGCACCAGCGCACACGTCAATCGTTGCGACGGCTAAAATCAACGATCTAAAGTTTGAATTGATGCCGCACCCTCCTTACTCTCCAGACCTAGCCCCGAGTGACTATTTTCTGTTCCCTAATCTCAAAAAATGGCTTGGCGGTAAGAGATTTGCGGACAATGAAGAAGTAATCGAAGCTGTAAATGGTTATTTTGAGGAGCTTGACGAATCAGTCTATAGAGATGGCATTAATAGACTGGAACACCGCTATGAGAAATGTATCAGCCTTGGAGGAGATTATGTTGAGAAATAAAAAAAAAAAATTTTTAAAAACCTTGTTTTTCTTGGTCAGGCCGGAAACTTATCAATCCACCCTCGTATATCTACATATTCGTATCCGTGACTATAATAACTGGACTGGTTGGTCAATCTGAAAATTGTGTGAAGTTATTGTACTTGGTCTAGCAAACAAAAAAGTTTGACCTCAAAAATTGTGCGGCTTCTTTATTTTAAAGCTGCTAAAGTTTGTAAATTGTGATTACTGGATCTAATATTTATAGGCTTTCATATATAGTATATGCGCTTCATATATATACAATAAATAAATATTATATCACGAATAGTTTCATGTATTAGGAAATTTATAATCGCGTAAAGGTGTGTGGCTACACGGCCCGTCCACTTGTGGGGTAAGAACTCCGCAACACATAAAAATGTCGAATCAACGAAATACATCGCTGTTTGTACAGCAGTTTATATTATACTGAGTCTGGTATTTCAAAAAAAATGAATATCTTCAGTTTGATGTAAAAAAAATCATATTATAGAAAATTAGTGGATTTTCAAGTACTGATATACATCATTTAAAATTTCCATATGCATAACGTAATTTTATAATACTTTTTTACTTTAACTGCATTGAATATTCTAGTTGCATACGGCGAATGTTTATCCAAAATAAAGTAAACATTTCCGTACTAGATATTTTTAAGGAATGAAGCGTTTCCTTTGACATGTATCGCCAACAACTGAAAAAGAACAGGTTAGTATGAGCCTTCTCGTACCTGACGCGTCGGAACACAGTCCGTGTAACCGAGTCTTAAACCATTATGGTAAATAAGACTGGGCAAATCATCCAATTAATTGCTTATTAATCGATTTTTAATTAATTAATTATTTTCAGTTTGTAAAAATAATCGATTAATCCGAATAATAATATAATAATAAATCGGAATAATTGTTAAATGGTATAGTCGCCCTGCTCTACTATTATCGTAATTGGAAATAAAACTAAAATTATATTTCGAATCAGCGTAAACGAAGCATACGATATTGTAGCGAGCACGAGTGTGTTTGTGTGCGATCAGGCACACGTGTGCGTGAACGGCTTACCGATTCGTCGACTAGCAGCGGGCGCCTTTCTTCATGTGCGCCGTATTTGTAAATGTGTGTGTCGTATCTGCGTTCTGGGAAAGCAGTTAAACAGTTCAAAGGAAAAATAAACTATCCGGATGTTTCCAGAAGGTTCCAGAAAGTAAACAAAAGAGTATTTAAAGGAAGAGACGATCACCGAGAAGAAGAAATAGATTGACCGTTGCAGAAGTGAGTTCAGAAATAAATTAACAATGATAGAAGTGAAATAAATAGCGCAGTGAATAGTGATATATCAACAGTAGTGTAAATAAATAGAATAATTCATAACCTAACTTTAGTTATAAATTTAATAGTGTTTTTAGGTTCTTTAATAATTAGTGTAAATAAATAGTTTTTGTCGTTATCAATTTATTGTGTAGATATGATTAGAAAACACTGTAACCACTAATTCAACGATGCGATTGTGATGAAATAAAAATTAAATTGTACTTCTCTTCTCCCATGATTGTTCTAAAAATTCTATCTGAATTTTGTCTGCAGCGTTTATGTGATGTGCGACAAGACAAACAGATAAATACACAAAATTTGCTAATGCATTACAAACCCTTAAAAGTAAGTTTAAAAATATTTCCGTTATACAGGCACGCGCGAAGTTTTCAGTGTTAGTACATGTAGAGAACTGAATATTTACAAAAACTATCGATATGAGTTTTTGTTATGAATACCCACCTTTAACAGCAGTGTCGGATTCTTTGACAGTGGCGGCACTCTGCGGATGATCTGACGATTCTCCTGCACATAATTAAACAAATAAATAAGATTTTCGAACGGTTCTGATTAGAGAGGCGGTTTGTTTTAGTGAGTTAAACATGCAATATACATATATATGTTTATGTAAATAGTTTTGCAAACCAAACAAAAATAGACTTACCATAAAATCAAACAAATATCGGACATAAAATACAGAAGAACTAAACTTGTGTCTAATAATGTAACGAAAACTATTATAAGGTTTTAATGTTTAACAAACCTGCGCTACTTTCGGCTATCGATGTTAGTAACTTTTGAACATCGGACGTTAGTTCTTGACCTTTTGCCAAATTCGAAATGTCAACCGAATATATATCTGTTTGCCTTTGGCCACTTTTCAGTATATTATATTGTAAACTATCGTCACCTTGGGGATCTTGTTGCTGAAGTACGATTCTTTTTCTAATCGTCTTTTTAGTGTGAATATTTCCGAATTCGTCAACTTCCGTTTCTTCTGTCTCTTCTTTTGGTTCGACAGTTTCTAAGTATTTTCTGAGCTGTTCATCAGCGTCTTCTCCAGTAAACGAAACTTTAGTAATTGTGGGGGGTAGTTCAATTTTCCGTCTAATAACTTGACCGTATTGCTCATCACTTTTCAGAGGTTCCGCTATTTTTGTTTCAGCACCGACAACGACTTGTTTTGTGACTATCCTTTTTCTGTGGACGTTTCCAAATTCATCAATTTCGGTTGTTTCCTGAACCTGTTCTTGACTTGGACCGACGGTTTCCAAATACTTTCTTAGTTCTTCTTCCGCATTCGGTCCGGTAAACGTAACCTTTTGTACGGTGGTTGGCATTTCAATTTTTTTGTGAATAATATGTGAGTATTGATCATCTTCGGGTAAAACTTGATATTTTTCGGATACGTAGGGTTCGATATTACTAGGATCGTCATACCATAACTTATCGATTGCTGCAGATAAATTGATGGTTTCGGTATTGGGATCAATCGCTTCTGTAGAAGACACCATAGTGTTGGAGCCACTAGTAAAACTTCCTGAAAATATTGAATCTGTTTCGTTATGGTACGTAGCATGTGTTGCAGTTGACGTCGATATTTCTAATAAATTTTCGGTATCTTCTGGGAGAAATTCTAAAATTTGTTGTTTTGTTTTATCCACAATTTCTTCTCTAACTGACGAACTAAAGTCTTTTCCGCTACTAGAAGTACTGTGCTCTGGAATTCCAATACGGGAGCCTTCTTCGTCTATTGAATCACTCAGGACCCCTTGGTTTACATCGGTAGTACCCAATTCTAACGAATCACTTAAGGTCATTACATAGCTTCCATCCCTTTCGTCTTTATTGTCGAAGCTGTCGCTGCGCATAACGTCTTTATCGGTTTTTTGCTTACTTTGATATTCGATGGAGTCTGTGCTCGCGGTCATCGGATCTCTTGCTGTTGTTTTTTGATCTAAACTATCCGTGCTGTCATGATGAGGTGATTTGTCTAAATTTAAATCTAAAGAGTCTGTCGAATTTACCATCGGATCATCATTTGTTTCCACCCACTGAACTTTTGTGGCTTTTTGCATTGGTGTGTCAAGATCTAAATCAGGAATTTTCGAAACTTCTTCTAAAGAATCTCCTCGACCTATTGATTCTGGCTTTTCGTCGTCTTTGAAATCGATGAACTTATCCATGCTGCATTGGGCTTGTTTAATAATTGCGTCTATTTCGAGCATTTTGTTATCAGAGTCTGATGAATGTGCTTTTTTGCCTGTGCCCGATAATGTTTCACAACTTTCCGATTCTGATGCGACACTTTCGTGACCTTCTTCAATTTGAGTGAGTAGCGCCTCTTCTTGCTTGACTTTTTCTTCTATTTTATGAACGGCAATACAAGCTTTTTCTAGTCCTTCGAATTCTTTGAGTGAATTAGTAGAAATGTCGTCAACCTGACCATTTTTACCAACGCTATATCGTTTTCCGTAACTACTTCCACTTGTACTTGAAGAATCTTGAGATCCTTGGTGGGGTTTTTTGTTTTCTAGTGACATTGCACGTTCTAAGTTTTCAAATTCTTGAAGGCTCGACATAGAAACGTCATCGTGTTCACCTGAACGTGTGAAATATTTTCGACCTGCTAACACGTCATACTCTGGAGTGCTTGAATAGGAATCTTTTATACTTCCAGCGCTTCCGTCTTTGTGAGAACTTAAGCTTCCTATTCTGCTAGAATCAAAATCGGCGACCTCTTCCTCTTTGATATCTTCTAAGGGAGCTCTTTCGAATTCCATTTCGTAACCATAACCGGCCGCCATAGTTGCCTGATCCCCTTGAAATTGTTGTTCAATCCATTTTCGATTTCCTTCTAATTCTTGTTCATAAGAATGAAAATATTCTTTCGTTTTGGAATCCGGTTCGCTTGCGCTTTTTAATTCTGGCATAGGTGGACTGCTTTCGAAATCGAAGGCGAGATCGTCTTTTGTTTCTTGTGTTTTTCCAGTTGAAAATTGTGCTTGTTTCGACGACGATTGTATTAAATAGTTTTCTACTTCTTCGTCATGCTTTTTGGTAGGTTTTTTACTGTACTCTATTCGTACACTTTTTCCTTCTTGATCTTGTTCACTAGCCTCTTTGGCAACTTCTTCTATAACGACAAAATCGTCAATTAAGTCAGGCTTTTCTAACATTTCGAAAGAATCGCTATCGGGAGATTCTGACGTAGGTTCGGCTTCCTTGTCCTTTCCACTTTTTGCAACTTTGTGTGCTGTAATTGGCGTTTCTTGTCTTGATTCGATTAGAGGTTTTTCGGTTTTTGTAATTTGTGCAGCGGCAGGAGGAACAGTTGTAGATTTGGTTGAATCTTGTTGTAAGACATATACTTTACCTTGATCTGATTCTTCGGAGGTTTTGCTCGAGGCTGAAGCTGGTGTTTCAGGTGTTGAATTGTCCGGTGCGGCTTGCTGCTCTTCAAGTTCTAAGTCAGGATAATGGAATCCTTTGTCTTTTAAAGGAGCCATATGCTGCGTGACTGTAATGCCAGGTAACGGTTGTTCATCCTGGGAATCTCGCCTTTTTTGCGATCTCTCTTCGACTTCTTTGGGATGTTCTGCCTCGTCTTCTAAAATTGGAGCTGCTACTTTTGTTTGCTGATTAATGATTTCTTCACGTTGCGTATACTTTTTATCGTATTCTTTTTCATCCGTTTCATATTCAAGTAATTCTCCACTTATAAAATCATCACATTTCTGCTTCATTTCGATATTCGTCATGTACGGAATTTGTCCTGTTTGACCAAGCAATGAACTTTCCGATCGCCTGTGTCCCCTTTTTTTAGGTTCAATTGTTTCGATTTGTTGCTGTTGTGCTTTATCTTCATCTACGGCCTTTGAAACTATTTGTGTACTGGCATATGACGTGTTACCTTCGGTAAATGTCGAGCTGGTTAACGTTACCGAATCCATTGGCACTTCTATTACAGTAGATGCTGTCGACGTGTAACTCTCGGTGGTACTCTTCATCTCGCTTTGCATTTCTTTCTCGAGATAACTTGGAGATTCTTCTCCGCTAAACTTTCGTAATGTAGATAAGTCGTCTGTCGATGTTCTTCGTATTAACTCGTCGTCTACGGGTTCCTGTTGGAAAGTCATTTCGTGAGAACGTTTCATTTTCGAAGGGGTGTCAAAATGTTGTGCTTTTATTTCCTCTCCAATTTTTTCGTGAAAGTCGTCGATTACCTCTACCGGTTCCAAAATGTCGTTTTCGTTTTCAAGAGCTGACGGAACGAGAGTTTCAGATGCTTCGGAAGCTTCAAAACTCGCCAAGTTGCCAGAACTCTCGCTATCTAAGCTTTTCATACTTTCTTTTGAAGTCAAGGAACTTATTGCAGTATGATAATCTGACATGCCGTGGGACAGTCCCGATGTTTGTTGAGAAGTTAATGCGCTTTCGTACTCCGACGAAGCGACTACGTTTAGCCCTTCGAAATCTGAAGAGCACGGTCTACTTTTGCTACTGTCTATTTCGAAACTTTGATAATGACTTTCGCCCGAGCTAGAGTAACCCTCGAAGTCTGTTCCTGAACGTCTATCTCCGGCACTCTTTAGGTTGCTTGTGCTGCTACTTGTTTGATCTTTTTTAAATGAACCACTTTTTCCTCCTTGCTCGGTATCGGTTCTGCTGCCCTCTGGAGATTGAAATGAATCTTCTTTACTTGATTTCGATCCCGAACTATGCGTTTGAACCGTCTGATCTTTGTCGTCTTCAGAAGTTTTATGCGTAATTGTTTTATGTATGGTTTCATCTTCTATTTGTTCTACTGATGTAGCTTTCTTTTCTGTTTCTTTTGCTACTTCAGTTGACTCATCTTGCACTATTTTTTCTTCTTTCTCGTCAACATATTTTGTTTCTTTTTCTTCTGTAATCAAATCGTGATCGAGGTGTTGTTGCTTAGTCTCTAAAGTGTCTAAAGCAGGCATTGTTTCAGTGAAGACCTTTTGCTGTTTTTCGGCTTCAAGTTGTTCTAAAATGTACGAACGACTGCTGGATGGCGAAAAGTCTATTTCCACACCGCTATACTTTAAATCTTCGTCCGTTATTTCTACGCTTGAAGCATGAGTTGCGTCGTCTTTGCTTTTTAGTCCTCTTTGTTTTCTTGCTAATACTGACTCAACTAGTTGCATTTCGCGCTTATCTAAACCTTTTTCTTCCGCCAATTTCAATAGAGATGTTTTAAGTTCCTTGTCACACGTGAAAATTCCACCTGGAATGGATTCAGTAGCGCTTGGCGTGAGCGGTTTACATTTCTGTATTTCTTTTTCAATGTCGTCCATCAACGACGCTGCCATTTTTTTAGCTTCGTCTAAGGTAATGCTATCGTCGCTTAGACTTTGTATCAAAATATTTTCAACTTGGAGTTTTCTTGTTGGACCTAATTCTTCAAATGCCTCTTGATCTAAAGAAGATTGTGCAAGCGAACTGAGTTTGTTATTTTCGACACTGAATTCGGGAGCTTGCTCGTCGATTGTTTTGGAAACTTGTACCGGCGTTTCCCAAATGGTACTTTCCATTTTTTCTTCGGGTAAATTGATTGGAGACTTTAATATTGCTACTCTTTCTTTCGCTTTCGGTTTTTCTGCTCTTTTATTATCTGACTCTTTTTCGAGCTCTTCGATTTCGCTTTTATCAACGTGTAAGTCTATATCTCGATCTTTGTGCGTATCAAATTTGATTGTTTCGTCTTTTATTTTGTGCGTTTGTTGTGATGTAATTTGATGAGACTTGTGCGTTTCAGCCGATAAATCAGTCTCTTTAATCAGCGATGATTCTGATTTTTCTGTAAATGCTTCTACTTTGTGAAAAAGGCTGTCCATTTGTTTACTGTCTTTTATTTGAGTTGTGGTTAATGAATAATCGTAGAGGCTCTTTTCTGATTTTAAAAATTCATCTGTTGTCATTACAACGTTTTTGGAATATAAAATTTCTTGTTGTTCATATAAGGTATCATCTTTTAATTTTTCTGTTTCAGATTGTTTCTGAACATCCTTAGATGTTGCCATTTTTGAAACTTCTTCACTTATCTGCTCGATTTCGTCATCGGTAGTGGCTTCAGGAGCACTTCTTGTTTCCGAAAGTTTTTGTTCCTCTTTTGAATTGTCCATTTCGAACGATTTGTACTCGGGAGGTAGTTCCTCTTCAAATTCGGTCGATAGCTGTTCGACAACCATGCCTTTCTTTATTTGCTCCTCGATATGTTCCTTTTTTAATTTCAATTGGTTTTTAATATCGTATAGGTCCTGTGTTGGCAATGAAAGTGATCTTTCGTAGATCGATTTTCTTCCAAGTCCCGTTGTCGGATAGAATACGCTCATTTGTCTCTCTCTGATCTGCGGAACGCGATCTTCGATTTCGGAATCAGATATGTAATGTTCGACGTCTTCGCTATCAGAAATGTAACCGGTGTTATCGTAACCTCCTTGGTTAGGAGCAGCTTCTGATTGTGAGTCAAAGCTATCCGTTCGTTTTATTGTCGTCGATTCCACGTCTGTGCGCTGTTGTTTACTCTGTCTAGGTTTAGGTACCGGAGGAGGAACAATTTCACTAAAAGTAACTTCTTGCTTCTTTGAACTTTTGCTAGTATCTGCTTCAGATTCCTGTGACGATATGCTCTCCCAGAATTTTTTCTTTTCACTATATGTTATACTATCCACGCGAGAATCTTCTTCTTGAGGGGTAGGCTTTTCTGTTGTTATTTGTGTTTCGTTAGTTTTGGTTAGTAATAGAACCGAAGGCGTGGGTTCAGTTCGTGAAGCGGTTAGATCAGTAGTTTCATTACGGGTTAGTTGTCCGAGGACGGCGTCTAGAAAGATGGGTTATTGTCATTAATACTAGCTGGCAGCTAAGGGTGAGCATAGAGGCAATGTTAACGTTAAATGAAAAGCACCTTTTAAGTTCATGTGACAAACCAACTTACCCTTGTACAGATACACACACACGCACACAAACATGTCAAATTTAAATGCAAAGCTAAACATTGCGATAAAGAATTCATTTTTGTTTTAATCACATGCGGACAAAAACAAACATATCGGGCCCTTGTCGATGTTGTTCACCGATGGTGGTTAGATACTTTTAATTACCTAAAGGAGATGAATTAAGTGTGCAAGGTTGCCTTTTGGCGTTCTGTTTTCTTGACTTTTTGGTCGTTTCTCTGTTCTTGTTGTGTGAATTATTTTCGCTATCCACTGATAGTTTTGATTCGTTCGAAAACAAGCTGGACTGACTCAGCCAAGAAGTGAGTGCTTCGGTTAATGATCCTGATAGGCAATCGTTACTATTGTAGGGCTTGGAGGTTGGTTTTACCCTACTTTCTGAATTTAAACATTCCTCAGAAGCGGTGCGTGAGTATTTAGAAGAAGGGGGTGTTAGAAATTTTTCAGGACCGATTTCTAATATCGATTCCACAATTCCAGAATGACTGCTGTAAAGAGATTCCGTCGATCTTTGCAAGTCTGGTAAACTGCTACCGCCTTTCTTTCTCTTTGTGCTATAAAAACCCAAATCTGATTGAGGGCGTGACAAATTTTGGTCTGGTTTTGACAAAGGCAATGGTGATGCACAGGGACTTCGCATTATAGGTATGATATCTACTTCAACGCCAGCTTTATTAATGCTATTATTTTCGTTAAACTTTACTGGAGCCATATAAACTACATCACCTATCGAAAATAAAATTAAAATGTACACATGTAGGCAGCATCATGTTGTTCATTTGGACCCGATATGTTTGACTTTTGATTATTAGGAAAATAAAATGTGAAGAGAAAAATAAATATTTACGTATGTGTAATTTGCAAGTGCAAGTGTTTTTAATACGAATCCTACTAA
The DNA here is from genome assembly GCF_000699045.2 of Agrilus planipennis. NCBI lineage: Eukaryota > Metazoa > Arthropoda > Insecta > Coleoptera > Buprestidae > Agrilus > Agrilus planipennis. Next base: position 548,178 of record NW_020439506.1, on the reverse strand, counting down.
AGAGATAATTTAATTTATACAATATGTATTAAAGCATAAACAATATCTATCGATGTATCTATTTTACGTATTAATGTACTTATCGTACGATAATTATGTAAGGATTAAGTATATAAATATCGGGATTAAGCATAACTACCTTTGATATTATCCTTCTGACTACCTGGCGATCCTACGTCCGCGTCTACCAATAAAGTGTCAATTTCTTCGGTGCATAATGAACTGTATTCGTTTTGAAAGATCGACATTTCTTCGGTACTAATTTGGGAAACGAATCTATTAAATTCCTTTTCCCTTTTATTTTCTAATTCTTCGTTCGTAACGGCCCCCTTTTTTGCTTCTTCCGCTTCTTTTTCTAATATTTCAGATGCCATTCTTTCGAATTTTCGTTCGACCCTATGTAATTTTGGTTCTGTTATTTTGTCTGTGTGCATTTGCTCAATTTCTTCTAATGATTGTAAAGCTTTGTCGATATTTTCAAGCTTTTCGTCGATTGATTTAGTTTCTTTCTCTTTTAGTTCCAACTGTTTTTCATGTAATGTTTCCATTGTGTATTTTGGAAAATCGAAACCCTTTATCTCGGCGGCACTAGCAACATCCTCATCCTCCGACTCCAAGCGAAACATTGGTTTACGTTTTTGGGTCGATTGAGATGCATTTGTGGCTTCTCCTTCCTTACCAATTGGTGTTAAATCTTCCGATTTTACTTCTAGTTCAGCAAGACCCTTTTGTATCGAACTTACACTGTCTTCTATTTCGGACTTGATAGCACTCAGTTCTGTTTCTTTATTCGTGATGTTTGACAATCTTTTACTACTCTTAGGACTAACGTAAACTTGCGGCAGGACTTTATGAGGCTGTTCCTTTTCTATAAATTGTGTAGGTTTGAAATCTTTAATAAATTCCTCCTGAAAATGAACTAGTGTGTCTTGGGTAGTGTCATGTATATCTTTTGCTTTATCCTTAACTTGCCTTAATTCATCTTCAAAAATATCAACATTGTCTGCTATTGCTGTTGTTGATCCTATTTGAGGTATCTCTTCTAATTTTTGTTCGAATTGTTCTTTCAAATCTTGTACTTCTTTCCATTTATCTTGCTCTATTAGATTTGTTCCACTTTCCTGCACTTTATGTAAGCGTTTCTCTACTTCTTGTTTAGTATCATGAAATGGTATTTCTATTTCTTGAACAATGGACTTTTGACTTTCTTTGATTTTGTCGTTTATATTCTCCTTGGTTTGTTTTAAAGTATCCCCTACACTTTGCATTTCTTCTGAAATGTTTGTACTTATTTTATCTGCAGATGTTTGTATTACATTTTCTAAGGCATCCGTTTTATCAGTGACTTTATGACTAATGTTCAATCCAATGTCTGACAATGTTTCTTTTAAATTATCATCAGTTTTATGTAAAATTTCTGCTTTACTGATATCTTCTATCTTATCATCTACTGTCGTTTTAATCGAGTCTAAAGTTTCTTTCAAATCCTGTTTTCGCTTTTCTATCGTATCGTCTATATTAGTAGCAGATGTATGTACCCCGTCTTTAACTAAGTGCAGTTGCTCTTCTATGGCAACACCAGAGGGTATCTTCTTTGAATCTTCTACTTGTACATGCAGAAAATCGGAAGCATTTTTCACTTCATCTTCCACTTTCTCTTTTATATTTGTAGATACTTGTTTTATATTTTGAGATATACTGTGATGGCCATTTATAATGGAATCAAGTTCAGCTGCGCTATTGAAATATGCAGTTTGGGCATCTTTAAGACTTTCGTCCATCTCTTTGGCTTGTTGTATTGTATTGTCTTTCATAGAACTTACAGTGTTTTGTGCTGTATCTAATAATTTTGAACTAACTTCGTTTATATTTTTGGAATATTCATCTTTAATGCTTTCTCCTTTTTCTTGAAGAAATTCGTCAGTTGCAGATGCTTTAACTTTTTCGAATTCCTTTTTCAAATTTTCAAACGTTTCGTTCGAATAATCATGAACTGTGTTTATTTGATCGCTCATGTTGTCGGTAATCGTAGTTGCGGTGGCTTCCACTAACTTTTCAGCTTTATCTACAGTTGAATCTATTTGTTTCGTCTTTATGGAGTATTCTTTTTGAGCATCGTCAAGCGTTTCTTTAAGATTATCATCTGCTTCGTTCGCATACTTTTCAAATGTACTTTCGTTTCGTATATTTTCAAATGTTTTCACCATATCAGAAATTTCCTCTTTGGTTTCCTCAGTTTTATCTTTTAGTTGTTTGAATTTTGTAGTTAAACTCTCCACGTCGTCTATTTTTGTAGACAGAACATCCTTTTCCGTTTCTTCTATTTCGAGGTCTTTCGATAAAGTTAAGTCATCAGTTGTTTTTTTAATAGTGTCAGGTTTGCTTGATTTCGTTGGAGAAATCTTACTTATTTTGTCGGTTATTATTTTTAAAATTCCTCCATGTTTACTCTTTTCTTCGTGTTCTTCACTAGTTTGTGTCGGCTTTTGTGGTATATGAACATTTGGGGAATCGTCATAATTTTGATTCTCCGTTTCTAGGAATGATTTTGTAGAAGCAAGTGTTTTAAGAAAAGCATCATCTTCTTTATCAAACTCTTTCGAGTCGAGAATGATAACTTCTTTTGATAATACGTCCTTTTCCACAATGTGCTCAGAATCATAATGATCTACAGTTGTAGAATCTTTTCTAGTCAATTCTGCATTTAATAAATCTTCTGCTGGTGTTTCTTCCTTAGGTTCTTTGGCTTTTTTATGTTTTTTGTCCTTCTTTCCAAACAAACCACCTAGAAATCTGCTCTTTTTTTCGTCGGTACCTTTCTCTTTCTCATTCACTTCACTATCTTTTGGTGTGATACTTGTGTCTATTGTGCATTCGCCATTGGTTACTTTTGTTGCTTCCGTTTCGTTTTGTCTGTCAGTTTCATCTAATGAGAATGTTACTGACTTTGGCGCTACATCTTTGTGTTCTGCAGTTTCCTTCAAAATATCAGGTTTGTCATAATGAAGACATTCTGAAGTGATGAAATCGTTAGTTTCACTTAAAACAGCTTTTAAATTTGAATCGGCATCTACTGTTTGTTCGTGATCACTTTTAGATTTTGATTTCTTTCCGAAGAAGTTGAAAATTCCACTTTTTCTGTCTTCGCTGTCTTTTTTTGGTGATTTCGATCGTTGTTCCACTGTTTTTTCCAAATCTTTGTATTCTTGAACGAGTTGACTTTTTAAAGCATCCTCTTGAGGCTCAATTTCTTCTTTAATTTCTTTCTGTACAGACTCTTTAAGATTTTCGGCAGCGAAGTGAATTGGTTCTACAGAAGTTTCTAAATATGAAAGGCTTTCATCTTCATCGACTTTTTTTACGGCATTAAAATCAACAGTAGTCTCCTGACTTAGGTAAATGCTTTCCGGTATTAATGCCTCTAAGGTATTATCAGGTTCAGATGATGGTTCTTTACATACTGCAGATTTCGAAATACTACTTGTTGCAGTATCTCTTAAAGCAAGTTGTTCCTTAGTGAGAAACGAGTGCGTGTCATCGATGGCTTGTCGTGCTGCTATTTGTTCTGCTTCGAGAGTTTTCTTATCAGTAATTATATCATTTGAATATTTTTGTAGGGAATCATCCTCAACAATAATGTCTTTCTTTTGTGTTATTTCTTTATTTAATTTTTGTTTATTTTCATCGATCATCGTCTGAACCATTGTATCAGTTACGGGAAGACGATCAGGTGCCTCGGAATCAACTACGCCTTTCTCTGACTCTTTAGATTTTGATTTATGTGCTTTATCTTTTTTAGCTTTTTTAGTGAATAGGGACAAAAATCCCGATTTTTTTGGGGAACTTTCTCGTGAACTTTGAGATTTGCTATCATCTTCTGATGTGGTAGTAATTTCGCTTTCTATTGTTTCAACTGGTTTTTCTTTTACAGGGGATACTAACTTTTCAATTTTTGGTGGGATTTCGTTGCTGCGGAAGTCTATTTCAGTGTTTATAAAAGTTGCAGTTTCCTTTAACAAACTTTCAAGATCAGTCTGTGTTATATCAGTTTCTTGTTTTTCAGCAAGTTTCGTTTGTTTTTTAATAGGTGTTTCTTTTTTAATTAAATTGCTATCGTCAGTTTCCTCTACATTATCATCTGTTAGTTTTTCTGTTAAACTTGTCTCAAACTTTTGCTTTTCAACGGGGGGATATTCTTTTTCTTCGTAAATTTCTTCTTCAACGCTTTCAACTATTTCGTCAATACATTTATCTTGTAGATCAATATTAATGTTATCTTTGGTCTTTTCTAATCCAGGAAGAGGTACTTCATAATTTGTTAATTCAGTATTCAAAAATGTAGACGTCTTCTCCATTAAATGTTTATATTCCTTCTCAGAAGGTAGATCGTCTGTATGAAAATCTTTTCTGTCAGATTTAGGTGTTTCCTTTTTGTCTTTCTTTCCAAAAAGATCAAAGAATCCACCTTTCTTCTGCTCGACAGACTGATCATCTTCCTTGAACAATTCCTTTTCAATCGGTTGCACATTTTCAAGTTTTTCAACTTTTTGTAATTCCATCTTCGTGTCTTGTGGTTGAACAACTTCAACGGAAACTTTGGTTTGTTGTACTGATAAAATTGAACTTGGACTTTTTTCAAGTTCATTGATCTTCTTTTCCTTTTCGAGTACGTCAATTTCCTCCTTTTTCACTTTCATCGTTTCCGTTTCAGGCGCCTGTGTTACAATTGTTTCTTTCTCCAATTGCTGTTCGACTTTTGATGAACTTTTTTTATCCTTCTTTCCAAACAATCCAAAGAAACCACTTCTACGTTGTTCTGTAGAGCGACTTTTATCTTTATCTGCTTGACGTTTGGTCACTGCATGTTTATCTTCCTCAGTCATTTTTGTAGTATCTAATTGTGTCAAATCTCCCTTCACGTCCTCTTTATTAACCATTTTTTCAGAGGGAATTGTAGTCACATCCTTTCTACATTGAAGTTGTTGTGTTTTTAAAGGATCGGACTCATAATTTTGCAGTTCGTTGTTTACGAACGATTTCGTGTTCTCTAATAATTCTTTAAATTCTTCGGTGTATGCTTCATTAGCTTGCAATGAATCATGTTTTTCTTTTTTACTGAATAGATTGAAGAAACTAACCTTTCCTTCTTCAGTTTCCTTAGTAGATGGGGTAACTTCTCTTTTGGTTGGAACAGACTCAGCTACTTTTGGTTCTCTCATATCCTTTTCTTTTATAATTATTTCAGTGGGAATAGTAGTCACCTCCCTTGTACTTTGTAGGTGTTGCTTTGCAGTAGGTTCACTCTCGTAATTCTGTAATTCGTTGTTTACGAATGATTTCGTGTTCTGTAATAATTCCTTAAATTCTTCGGTGTATGCCACATCACCTTTCGAGGAATCGGGTTTTTCTTTTTTACCGAATAAATTAAAGAAACTGATTTTTCGTTCTTCACTTTCCTTAGTAGAAGGAGGAACCTCCTCTTTTTTGATATGAGTAGACTCAGATCCTTTTGATTCCTTCACATCCACTTCTTTAATGATTTTTTCAGTGGGAATTGTAATTACCTCCTTTCTACTTTGAAGAGGTTGTTTTTCAATGGGATCACACTCATAATTTTGCAGTTCGTTGTTTACGAACGATTCCGTGTTCTGTAATAATTCCTTAAATTCTTCGGTGTATGCCACATCACCTTTCGAGGAATCGGGTTTTTCTTTTTTACCGAATAAATTGAAGAAACTGATTTTTCGTTCTTCACTTTCCTTAGTAGAAGGAGGAACCTCCTCTTTTTTGATATGAGTAGACTCAGATCCTTTTGATTCCTTCACATCCACTTCTTTAATGATTTTTTCAGTGGGAATTGTAATTACCTCCTTTCTACTTTGAAGAGGTTGTTTTTCAATGGGATCACACTCATAATTTTGCAGTTCGTTGTTTACGAACGATTCCGTGTTCTGTAATAATTCCTTAAATTCTTCGGTGTATGCCACATCACCTTTCGAGGAATCGGGTTTTTCTTTTTTACCGAATAAATTGAAGAAACTGATTTTTCGTTCTTCACTTTCCTTAGTAGAAGGAGGAACCTCCTCTTTTTTGATATGAGTAGACTCAGATCCTTTTGATTCCTTCACATCCACTTCTTTAATGATTTTTTCAGTGGGAATTGTAATTACCTCCTTTCTACTTTGAAGAGGTTGTTTTTCAATGGGATCACACTCATAATTTTGCAGTTCGTTGTTTACGAACGATTCCGTGTTCTGTAATAATTCCTTAAATTCTTCGGTGTATGCCACATCACCTTTCGAGGAATCGGGTTTTTCTTTTTTACCGAATAAATTGAAGAAACTGATTTTTCGTTCTTCACTTTCCTTAGTAGAAGGAGGAACCTCCTCTTTTTTGATATGAGTAGACTCAGATCCTTTTGATTCCTTCACATCCACTTCTTTAATGATTTTTTCAGTGGGAATTGTAATTACCTCCTTTCTACTTTGAAGAGGTTGTTTTTCAATGGGATCACACTCATAATTTTGCAGTTCGTTGTTTACGAACGATTCCGTGTTCTGTAATAATTCCTTAAATTCTTCGGTGTATGCCACATCACCTTTCGAGGAATCGGGTTTTTCTTTTTTACCGAATAAATTGAAGAAACTGATTTTTCGTTCTTCAGTTTCCCTAGTAGAAGGAGTGACCTCTTTTTTGGATTGAATAGACTCAGATTCTTTTAGTTCCTCTTTAATGATTTTTTCAGTAGGAATTGTGATTACCTCTTTTTTATTTTGAAGAAGCTGCTTTGCGACGGGATCGTGCTCATAATTCTTCTGTTCGTTATCAACAAACGATTTGGTGTTTTGTAATAATTTCTTAAATTCCTCGGTGTACGGCTTATCACCGTGCAATATTTCACGTTTTTCTTTTTTACTAAATAAATTGAAGAAACTGACTTTACGTTCTTCAGTTTCCTTACTGGATTGAGTGATTTCATGTTTTAAAGATTCGAATCCTCTTGATTTCTCACATTCGTAATTGTTCAGTTCGTTATCAACGAAGTTCTTCGTTTTTTCAAGTAGTTCTTTAAATTCTTTGGAATATGGTTCGACACTGTGCAAAGAATCTTTCTTTTCTTTCTTACTGAACAAATTAAAGAAGCTGGTTTTTCGCTCTTCAGATTCTTTCGTTTTTTCGTAGTCTTTACTTTCTCGTTCTTCATGTTCTTTAACAGTTGATATTATTGCTTTATCTTTTTCACTTTGAAGAGATTGTTTCGGCCGTCCACATTCGTAATTGCTTAGTTCATTATCAACGAAGGTCTTCGTTTGTTGTAGTAATTCCTTAAATTCGTTTGAATAGATTTGGTCAGTATGCAAGGACTCTTTTTTCTCCTTTTTACCGAACAGATTAAAGAAAATGGGTTTTCGCTCTTCAGATTCTTTAATTTTGTCGTAATCTTTACTTTTACCGTGGGTTTGTTGTTCTACTAGTGGTTGGGCTGTTTTGGTTAAAATCTCTTTTTCTTTGGTTTTTTCGCTTGGTTTTTCAGCCTTAGACAAATCGTTTTCGTCATTGGAAGTTACTTCTTCGGCAGAGAGTTCAGGGGGTGGCGTTGGCATTCTGGGCTTTTTACCATGGGCATATTTTTTATTGTATCTACCTTCCTTAATTTTTTTCTTTTCCACTTTCGTTTTGGCTATACTTTCTGGTTCTGATTCTGAATCGGAGGATTTTCCCACAATCAGTTTTAGGGTTCCAAGTAATCCTTTTTTGTGTTTTTTCTTTTCTGTCTTTTCTGTTGCACTTTCAGCATTCAAAGGGGGCTCGAATTTAGTTTCGTTATCTATAAATTCTAGCGTTTTCGTTTTAACATACGATAAGTCGTTGAAAATCGTTTGCTGATTTTCATTTGTACTTTCGAAAGCAAGTCCTGAAAAACATGCAACTACAAAATCTACAAAGAGCAAAACTTATCTACGTATTACCTGAACATTTTCTTTTTTGTTTTTTGTTCTTTTGTAAAATATTCTTACTGCAGATGTTTATTATTGGAGTTATTAATTTACTCTGTTAGTTAAAAAAAAAGTTCACATGCCTTTAAAAGTCGTTCATACATTTATTAAAATTACCTTCATACTGACATTGCCAATCACAGTAGGCCTTTGGGATCGAAGTGAAATCGTAATTAGTGATATACTCTATATAAGGACTGTGCCTCAATGAAAATTTGGGAGCAGCGTATTGTTGACAAGACACCAAGTCGGTGTAACTTTTTGAACAGGTGCTGTGACTGTTATGAAAAGGAGTAACATATGAGATTTCCCTGTCTTCCTTTAAATAGTCACGTGTTTTTTTAACCACTTCCTTTACGGCTTTGACTTCTATTTGTGGCTTTTTGTTTTTCCCGGTCTCTACATGTAATAACATTTCTGCATCTACTTGTTCTTGAAAATTTTCTAAGCTTTCAATGCTTGAATCAAAGTTTGATGCGTGTCTATTCGAATCTGTATTTTCATAATTAGGATTTTTAACAAGTTCACTGCTACCGGGCCAGTCGTCTAAACAGTCTTTTCTAATACTCTCGAGTAAAAGTAGGGCTTCATGAGTTTCAATTTCCAATAAAAGCTCATTTAGAGATTTTTCCATATTTTCAACAGATTCTTCGCGTTCAAAATCGATTTTAGATATCTGTCCTTCATCAATGTCACACTTTTTAAGATTTTCGTACATTTTTTTCTCGATCAGGGATAAATCATCTGATTCGTCAAAGGAAGCATGTTCGTTATCATTCGCAATTTGCAATTCTTTAGTTGAATTGTATATTTTAGATTGTTTTTTACGTAACCTTCGCAATGGAACTTCTAAAACTGCTTCGTCAGAAGGTGTCAATTCGAGTTTATTAACAAACTTCGTTTGATCTCTGTTATCCATGGCTAAGTCGTATCGATGCTGCTTGGTGTCTAACAATTTAATAAATTCGGCCCTGTGATTGGTTGAATTATTTACTATGCTTGAACCTGATGGTCCTACATTTAATGAAACCAATCAATAAGTAGATATAATTATGGAGATAGAACAAGTTGGTAAAAATGTTTCTGCTAGTAAGAATATTTTTCAAATTTTTAAGCTTATGTAGAGGTACATAGCTATTGCTGCACAAACGTTTACAATCAAATCACTGATGCGAGTACGGTATTGTTTTCTAGCAGGAATATATAATATCATGAAAATAAATTATAATAATTTGAGTTTTACGTGCAAAATAATTCTACGGAGAATAGCAAAAAGACAGTATAGGTTGATGCAAACTTACTAGTACTGTATTCGTTTAGAGAAATACATGCAGACAATAACAATGTAAAATCTCCAGGTTTATTACGTATCTCATTAATTTATAAAATATATATTTGTATATTTCTAGATAGCGGCTTAGGTACTGTCCATTTTTAAAAATTAAACAGTACATGTCGTATTAGAAATTCTTTCCGTATCATACTTATATAATGTAAAATTTTTTAGGAAAATACAACTTTGGAAGATTGCGTTCACTATGCTGTTCGTGGTTATTTATTGAGCGATGTTTAATCACAATAAGTAGGCTAGTTGGTGTTCCGTCAGAGTTACTTAAAACGTGTTGATGAGATCTACTGACTATGAATATACTGTTCTGATACAAATTAACTATCAAGTAACTAGTAGTATGTTACCATAACCTACAAGGGTCTTATAAAGGTACCTGCTTGTCAAAATGAAATTAGTCATATGCTATATGCAATAGACATACAATAAAACAATTAAATAAAAAACTTTAAGTTAATGTCAGCAAATTGTCAAAACCACGAGATATGGATCGCGACTTTATTTGTTCCCATTCCACACTATAGGTAGTATGATAAATGGTCGACTAGATGGCGGTATATTACCAATTACTCAATTATTCAACGTGTATATATGAGGCAATTTAAGAAACTTTTAAAAGCGGAGCACAAACCCACAAGTCAATAAAATGTTGTGAGCACCTTCCAAAGTTGCGTTTTCTCCAAGTTCCAGACAAAAAAATTGCAAGATTTTTTACGGTCTGCCAATTTGTGCGTTAGTAAATTTATGGCTTTTACACGGGAAGGGAGGGGAGTGGATAGATACTTTGTGTAAAAACTTTATTTTACAATCGTAAAAAATTAACAGACTGAACATTTCCTTACCGACTGCTAATCTGCCACTTATATTAAACAAAAATTTAAAGAAAAAAATCTGACGAAAGATTGTATGATGTGAAAAAAATAAGGTTGAAAGACAATTTGTTTCCGCCTTCCAACTTATCATAAAGTTATTTTTGTTACAAAGCCCACGTGGTAGTATACGCTAGGTGACGCTAGGTAAGCACCGTTGACAGCGACATTCATAGGCCCTCAAGTTAATTCATGTTAAATAAAATAATTCGAAGTGGTCTGTATTCTGTCGAAACTGCCAGAAGCGGATCGCGATTTCGATCTTTTTGGATCTCATCAGCGCATCGCAGGCAGCTCCGACAGAACACAGACCAACTTTTACCTACTGTCTTAACAGTACGTTTTAGAAAATTCTACAAATGGCGCAGTAAACGCCATCTGTAGCACGATGCTACATTTTAGGATTACGTATGCTCCAACAAGGCCCATTTGTGTGGATATCTACTTGCTGAAAACGAATCCCGGCGTAGCCAACCTCAACGTGATAGGCACGTTACCATAATCGAATAAAATAATTCGAAGTGGTCT
>NW_020439506.1:531832-536781 GCF_000699045.2 Agrilus planipennis | reverse complement strand
CGTGTTCTGTAATAATTCCTTAAATTCTTCGGTGTATGCCACATCACCTTTCGAGGAATCGGGTTTTTCTTTTTTACCGAATAAATTGAAGAAACTGATTTTTCGTTCTTCACTTTCCTTAGTAGAAGGAGGAACCTCCTCTTTTTTGATATGAGTAGACTCAGATCCTTTTGATTCCTTCACATCCACTTCTTTAATGATTTTTTCAGTGGGAATTGTAATTACCTCCTTTCTACTTTGAAGAGGTTGTTTTTCAATGGGATCACACTCATAATTTTGCAGTTCGTTGTTTACGAACGATTCCGTGTTCTGTAATAATTCCTTAAATTCTTCGGTGTATGCCACATCACCTTTCGAGGAATCGGGTTTTTCTTTTTTACCGAATAAATTGAAGAAACTGATTTTTCGTTCTTCACTTTCCTTAGTAGAAGGAGGAACCTCCTCTTTTTTGATATGAGTAGACTCAGATCCTTTTGATTCCTTCACATCCACTTCTTTAATGATTTTTTCAGTGGGAATTGTAATTACCTCCTTTCTACTTTGAAGAGGTTGTTTTTCAATGGGATCACACTCATAATTTTGCAGTTCGTTGTTTACGAACGATTCCGTGTTCTGTAATAATTCCTTAAATTCTTCGGTGTATGCCACATCACCTTTCGAGGAATCGGGTTTTTCTTTTTTACCGAATAAATTGAAGAAACTGATTTTTCGTTCTTCACTTTCCTTAGTAGAAGGAGGAACCTCCTCTTTTTTGATATGAGTAGACTCAGATCCTTTTGATTCCTTCACATCCACTTCTTTAATGATTTTTTCAGTGGGAATTGGAATTACCTCCTTTCTACTTTGTAGAAGTTGTTTTTCAATAGGATCGCGCTCATAATTTTGTAGTTCGTTGTTTACAAACGATTTCGTGTTCTGTAGTAATTCCTTAAATTCTTCGGTGTATGCATCATCAGTTTTCAAGGAATCCTGCTTTTCTTTTTTACTGAATAAATTAAAGAAACTAACTTTTCCTTCTTCAGTTTCCTTAGTACATGGTGCAATCTCTTCCTTCTTGCCTAGAACAGAATCACCTACTTTTGGTTTCTTCACGTCCATTTCTTTAATAATTACTTCGGTGGGAATTGTAATCACCTCCTTTCTACTTTGTGCATCCTGTTTTGCAGTAGGTCCACTCTCATAATTTTGTAATTCGTTGTTTACGAATGATTTTGTGTTCTGTAGTAATTCCTTAAATTCTTTAGTGTATACCTCATCAGCTTGCAAGGAATCAGGTTTCTCTTTTTTACCGATTAAATTTAACAAATTGATTTTTCGTTCTTCAGTTTCCTTAGTAGAAGGAGTAACAGCAACTTCCTCTTTTTTAGGTTGAATAGACTCAGATCTTTCTGATTCTTTCACATCCATATCCTTAATGATATTTTCAGTGGGAATTGTAATTACCTCTTTTCTAGTTTGAAGATGCTGTTTTTTAACAGGATCGTATACATACTTCTGCTGTTCGTTATCTACAAACGATTTCGTGTTTTGTAATAATTCCTTAAATTCTTTGGAGTATGCCTCATCATCGTGCAAAGTATCACGTTTTTCTTTTTTACTGAATAAATTGAAGAAACCGATTTTTCGTTCTTCAGTTTCTTTAGTAGACGGAGTAATCTCTTCTTTTTTGGTTGGAACAGGCTCAGCTATTTTTGGTTCCTTCACATCCATTTCTTTAATAATTATTTCGGTGGGAATTGTAATCACTTCCTTTGTCCTTTGTAGATGTTGTTTTACAGTAGGTCCGCTTTCATAATTTTGTAATTCGTTATTTACGAATGATTTGGTGTTGTGTAGTAATTCCTTAAATTCTTCGGTGTATGCCTCATCACCTTTCAAGGAATCACGTTTTTCTTTTTTACTGAATAAATTGAAGAAACCGATTTTTCGTTCTTCAGTATCCTTAGTAGATGGAATAACCTCTTCTTCTTTGGTTGGAACAGGCTCAGCTACTTTTGGTTCCTTCACATCCATTTCGTTAATAATTATTTCGGTGGGAATTGTAATCACTTCCTTTGTACTTTGTAGATGTTGTTTTACAGTAGGTCCACTCTCATAATTCTGTAATTCGTTGTTTACGAATGATTTGGTGTTGTGTAGTAATTCCTTAAATTCTTCGGTGTATGCCACATCACCTTTCGAGGAATCGGGTTTTTCTTTTTTACCGAATAAATTGAAGAAACTGATTTTTCGTTCTTCAGTTTCCCTAGTAGAAGGAGTGACCTCTTTTTTGGATTGAATAGACTCAGATTCTTTTAGTTCCTCTTTAATGATTTTTTCAGTAGGAATTGTGATTACCTCTTTTTTATTTTGAAGAAGCTGCTTTGCGACGGGATCGTGCTCATAATTCTTCTGTTCGTTATCAACAAACGATTTGGTGTTTTGTAATAATTTCTTAAATTCCTCGGTGTACGGCTTATCACCGTGCAATATTTCACGTTTTTCTTTTTTACTAAATAAATTGAAGAAACTGACTTTACGTTCTTCAGTTTCCTTACTGGATTGAGTGATTTCATGTTTTAAAGATTCGAATCCTCTTGATTTCTCACATTCGTAATTGTTCAGTTCGTTATCAACGAAGTTCTTCGTTTTTTCAAGTAGTTCTTTAAATTCTTTGGAATATGGTTCGACACTGTGCAAAGAATCTTTCTTTTCTTTCTTACTGAACAAATTAAAGAAGCTGGTTTTTCGCTCTTCAGATTCTTTCGTTTTTTCGTAGTCTTTACATTATCGTTCTTCATGTTCTTTAACAGTTGATATTATTGCTTTATCTTTTTCACTTTGAAGAGATTGTTTCGGCCGTCCACATTCGTAATTGCTTAGTTCATTATCAACGAAGGTCTTCGTTTGTTGTAGTAATTCCTTAAATTCGTTTGAATAGATTTGGTCAGTATGCAAGGACTCTTTTTTCTCCTTTTTACCGAACAGATTAAAGAAAATGGGTTTTCGCTCTTCAGATTCTTTAATTTTGTCGTAATCTTTACTTTTACCGTGGGTTTGTTGTTCTACTAGTGGTTGGGCTGTTTTGGTTAAAATCTCTTTTTCTTTGGTTTTTTCGCTTGGTTTTTCAGCCTTAGACAAATCGTTTTCGTCATTGGAAGTTACTTCTTCGGCAGAGAGTTCAGGGGGTGGCGTTGGCATTCTGGGCTTTTTACCATGGGCATATTTTTTATTGTATCTACCTTCCTTAATTTTTTTCTTTTCCACTTTCGTTTTGGCTATACTTTCTGGTTCTGATTCTGAATCGGAGGATTTTCCCACAATCAGTTTTAGGGTTCCAAGTAATCCTTTTTTGTGTTTTTTCTTTTCTGTCTTTTCTGTTGCACTTTCAGCATTCAAAGGGGGCTCGAATTTAGTTTCGTTATCTATAAATTCTAGCGTTTTCGTTTTAACATACGATAAGTCGTTGAAAATCGTTTGCTGATTTTCATTTGTACTTTCGAAAGCAAGTCCTGAAAAACATGCAACTACAAAATCTACAAAGAGCAAAACTTATCTACGTATTACCTGAACATTTTCTTTTTTGTTTTTTGTTCTTTTGTAAAATATTCTTACTGCAGATGTTTATTATTGGAGTTATTAATTTACTCTGTTAGTTAAAAAAAAAGTTCACATGCCTTTAAAAGTCGTTCATACATTTATTAAAATTACCTTCATACTGACATTGCCAATCACAGTAGGCCTTTGGGATCGAAGTGAAATCGTAATTAGTGATATACTCTATATAAGGACTGTGCCTCAATGAAAATTTGGGAGCAGCGTATTGTTGACAAGACACCAAGTCGGTGTAACTTTTTGAACAGGTGCTGTGACTGTTATGAAAAGGAGTAACATATGAGATTTCCCTGTCTTCCTTTAAATAGTCACGTGTTTTTTTAACCACTTCCTTTATGGCTTTGACTTCTATTTGTGGCTTTTTGTTTTTCCCGGTCTCTACATGTAATAACATTTCTGCATCTACTTGTTCTTGAAAATTTTCTAAGCTTTCAATGCTTGAATCAAAGTTTGATGCGTGTCTATTCGAATCTGTATTTTCATAATTAGGATTTTTAACAAGTTCACTGCTACCGGGCCAGTCGTCTAAACAGTCTTTTCTAATACTCTCGAGTAAAAGTAGGGCTTCATGAGTTTCAATTTCCAATAAAAGCTCATTTAGAGATTTTTCCATATTTTCAACAGATTCTTCGCGTTCAAAATCGATTTTAGATATCTGTCCTTCATCAATGTCACACTTTTTAAGATTTTCGTACATTTTTTTCTCGATCAGGGATAAATCATCTGATTCGTCAAAGGAAGCATGTTCGTTATCATTCGCAATTTGCAATTCTTTTGTTGAATTGTATATTTTAGATTGTTTTTTACGTAACCTTCGCAATGGAACTTCTAAAACTGCTTCGTCAGAAGGTGTCAATTCGAGTTTATTAACAAACTTCGTTTGATCTCTGTTATCCATGGCTAAGTCGTATCGATGCTGCTTGGTGTCTAACAATTTAATAAATTCGGCCCTGTGATTGGTTGAATTATTTACTATGCTTGAACCTGATGGTCCTACATTTAATGAAACCAATCAATAAGTAGATATAATTATGGAGATAGAACAAGTTGGTAAAAATGTTTCTGCTAGTAAGAATATTTTTCAAATTTTTAAGCTTATGTAGAGGTACATAGCTATTGCTGCACAAACGTTTACAATCAAATCACTGATGCGAGTACGGTATTGTTTTCTAGCAGGAATATATAATATCATGAAAATAAATTATAATAATTTGAGTTTTACGTGATGTGGTAGTAATTTCGCTTTCTATTGTTTCAACTGGTTTTTCTTTTACAGGGGATACTAACTTTTCAATTTTTGGTGGGATTTCGTTGCTGCGGAAGTCTATTTCAGTGTTTATAAAAGTTGCAGTTTC
>NW_020439506.1:518927-529123 GCF_000699045.2 Agrilus planipennis | reverse complement strand
GTATAATCCGTACAGTACTGCACGGAAAAATTGACCATTTTATCCACTACAATTGCATTGCTCAAATGTGCTGTTATTGGTACCATTTACTACTGAAAATATCAACGAGATGTTTATTTATATTTGAAGAAATATTAAAGGCTTTAACGTTTGTTTTCGACTCGCACTACTATTCATAATTGAACAACACTTTTGAAAGGTACTGTATGAAAAAGTAGGTTTAATGAACAAGAGTCGAGAGTGTAATGAGCTTTTTTCTCCTTACCTACGATTTTGCCGGCGCGCATCCAAGACATTAGAAGGGGCACATCGCTACAGAAAGTAAATGAAGTATAACTTGTGTTTGAATTTTTAGTCTAAAAGTTAATAAATCAATTTCTATTCGTAGAAGCTTAATTTAAGAATCAATAACTTCAATGAATGATGCAAGCAACGTCTTCATCATTTTTTGCTTGTCGTTACAAAACGTGGACTTTACCATGGTTTTGCTTTTTAAGACAAGTAGGCAAATCACTCCTTGCAACCTTCTCTTTGGGTCCGTAAAGTTTTCGAAGTTTTGAAGATAATAAACTTTAAGTGTTGTTTGTGTCTTAATAGCATATAAGTAATCGTATGTTTAAATGCGGAAGTTATGTCGATATTATAAACGAACACTTCACCCCTTTGACAAATCTGTTCGCCACTGCGACAAACGGTAACAAATTTTCAGACTGATAATTTAAATTTTTTTACAACTACAAAAAGGGATTTTTTTTAATACAAAAAAAGGAATTAGGTACTAACGCTCAAATTGGCAGAGGGTAATAAATCGTGCTTTTTTCTGTGGTGATCCCTGGTTTTTGAATTTCTATTAAGTTAAGGTGGACATTATTCAAAATTAATCGTAAATAATCAATTATTAAATAAACCAAAGAATACTATTAATTTTTGGCTCTAAATAATTCAATCGAATTTAATTTTAACTGTAGTGCTTTGCTATCTAGAATTTTCTATCGAAGTACTCTTAACGTGGTATAAAATAAAGGTGGTGTTTTTTTTTTATTTTAAAAAATGCATTTCTTACCTGCTTTTTCATCTTTGATTTGAACGATTTCTTGCTGCTGTTGCGGAACATCTGCCTTGTCCTTTTCTAAAATGAAAGAATTTTTAATACAGTATACTTTTACCAATTACAGCTATTCTATCAAAATTACTATTAGCTAATTCAGGTCATTAACCCCATCTGATTATACTACATTATACGTATTTATGTACCTATACACATCTACAAGCATACTTTAATCATAAAAATAAAACAAAATAGCATATCTGCCTATCCCTACATGGGTACTAAATATCTAATATATGGAATATCATATATACACAAGTATGATTAGTTGTGTTGTATCTGAAAACTTCTATTCTATTTCTAGCGGTTTATTGCAAAATGTTGTTTATTGCTGGCTCGTTCAAAGGGTACTTAATATGTAATGTGCATTTAAAACAATTAATTTTATAAATGCCATTTAGCAGACCATTGTTACGTCAAATAAATTATAAAAAAGTACCTCCATCGCAATAACGTTTGTTATATTTTTTCCTAACGCCGCGCTCGTCTTCAGAAATATTCAGGTCCTCAGTATCAGTGATTGCGTCTTGATATGCGTTATATTTCAAATACAGAAGCTCAGTTGGTGAATAAAAATTGCTATTTCTTTTGTTTTGATTATGAACTTTTGACACAATATTTTCGTCTAACATCTGGTGTAAATCTACCGGAGTAAATACTTTACGTCTGTTACATACAATCTCTTCGTCTGCAGAAATCAAAATGTCTTCATGGTCAGTTAGCAATAAACTAGACAATCTATTCTTCCTGTTGCTGTTAGTACCTCCAACTAATTTTTCACGGGGGTTGCAAAAGAACAAGGACACTTCGTTGTACGTGTTACTTTCCGTTTTTTGTACATGAGGAGGAGAATTTGGAAGAGATATGTTGACATCTTCTCTCTTATGGTAACACTTTTCATCATCTTCCGATGAGCTGAAGTCACTAATATCTGTAAATTCTTCGGTGTCGTAATTATTATTATTAACGTGAGTTTCATTTTCCAACTGAAACTTATTTAGATTTTCAACATTGTCATTGTGAGACGATAAGTCTTCTGTGTCTGTTATTGGATCAATTGCTTTATACGGAAAGGATAGGTGAGTACTTCTCTGATGGGATTGTTGAGATTTAGCGTTTCTTCTACTTTGAGGAACTTCTTCATCGTCTGAAAAGTCTTCGACGTCTGTTGTAACGGTTTGATAATGTAATTTAGATTTTTCATTGTTTGTGAGGTTTGCGGCAGAACTGCTTTTACTTTTAATCAGCAGAAAGTTTTCATTTGCATCTGGCTGCACTTTAGGAACATAATTATTTATAGATGGCAACGACTTTCTTTTAATAGCGCCCGTAGTGTATTGATTTAAACTCAAGTTGAACGTTTTCTTGTTTTCATTGTTTGAGGACGTTCCGTTTGAGTTTTTGGAAAAAGAAGTTGCGATGTTAGAGTTCTCGTTAGAGTTGTTATTACCAGAATTTTTTGTCGACGGCTTTCGTTTGTGAATTCTTTTATGTTTCTTTTCAATCGTCGTTTCTTGAAGTACCTCTATGTCTGTTAGACATTCTGGGCTGTGATTTTGTAATGCAGTTAAGAATCTTTCAGCAGAAAAATTGCTGGATATTCCTCTACCATCTCGTCGGGGTGAACGAGGAATAGGGGTGGTAGATGGAGTTACTCGCATCGGTGATGTTGTGCGTAATTCATCAGCGATTTTAATCTCCTCGGACACGTTTAGAAATTCGCTAATATCGATATCTATAGGTTCGAATTCGTAAATATCTTGGTCGGAAGCGTAAAAATCTTCAATGTCTGTTAAAGTCGCGTCATTAATGTTAGTAGTATATTTGATTGGCGCCACTGATTTCTTTTCGTACTTGGTGGAAGATTCAGTGTGAATTTTTTTCTTGCCTTTTGAAACCTTTGATCGAACCTTACACTTTTCTTC
The DNA here is from genome assembly GCF_000699045.2 of Agrilus planipennis. Classification (NCBI taxonomy): domain Eukaryota; kingdom Metazoa; phylum Arthropoda; class Insecta; order Coleoptera; family Buprestidae; genus Agrilus; species Agrilus planipennis. Next base: position 526,090 of record NW_020439506.1, on the reverse strand, counting down.
CAAAAATTCGTTTTCGATGTTCGAAATTTTACTAAAAACCGTCGACGAATACTTCCTACCGCTCTTCGGAAGAGTGTCTTCGGCTTCAGAAGCCGACATATCTTCAACGTCAGTTAAACTTTTGTTTTTTGCATTAGATTTTGACTTTTGTTTTTTCAATTTCGATATATTCGTCAGTTTCTTTTTGGCGGATGTGTCACCTAGTTCTTCCACATCTGTAGTGGCTTCTAGAAAGCTATACGAATTTTCATCATACTCTCCTCCGTCATCTGTTGCAGTTGATATCGAAATAATAGGAATTTGTACCTTTCTATTGATGGAATTCATGATTGAAATTGAACTTGTAACAAACTAAAAAAATTATAATTAAAAATTAAGCATATATGTATGTACGTATGAAAAGAAAAACATATAAGTGGTTGTATATGTATAAGTAGAAAAGAAGAATAACGTTGTTTATTTTTTGTGCCACTCCCAATCTGTAACGCGTTTTTAGTTTTAAAATGTACTGTTGATATATAAGTTATGTATACTGGGTTTAGGTTTGGTTTAAAATATCGTAGTAATGTGCCAACTGAAAGTGCTACATAGGCAATGCGTATAAAAAGCCATGCAACTATCAAATAATATAGAGTGTGTTTCATTGTAGTACCTGCGGGAACAACATGACGAGTTTGTCCGGCGGACTTATTTTTCTCGTTTTCTAAACACATTTCGATATCAGACATACGGTGCTCGTTTTCGTAAATACAACTTAAATGACGTTTTTCTTTCGGAGACGACGGAGACATCATTCTTAGTTTATTGCTCAGATCTGAACTGCCTTCAAAGTCTGAAGGGGAACTTGGTAACGCTATCGACTCAGATAAACTCGAATCGGTGGTGTCGACGGTATCGTATTCTAATTTCGCTGATTTTCGCAATTGCTCAAACGACTGTTTTCGTCCACCGTTAGATTCTGCAAAATCATTCGTTCTCGTAAAGAACTCCGATGTAACGATTTTTGTACTTCCATTAACAGATTTTGGTCTTTTTATGGGACTGTCGTGCATGGAATAACTATCATCTGAAAGCGATTTATCTTTAGCGTTAAGCTCTCCTGAATTCGAACTGGGAATGACCGATTTACACCGGGTGGAACTATGAAATTGTGCACCCGTACCGATATTTTGCATTTTAAATGATTGTTTTTCGGCTCTAGTATGCTCTAAAGGAGCCGGCCTTTTGATTCTTGTTGGGGATGGTGACTCTTTCCGCAGCATATCCTCTCTAGTTGCAATAGATTGTACATGTATTTCAGATGAACGTTTCATTACTTTTTTTCTATCGCTGGTGTCTTTTTGAATAGACTTTTTGGGAGACGGCTTGGGTGTTTCGCTCTTTTTAGGAATAAATACTCTGTCAAATGCTGTCGAACTATTTCCCGAATGTACGACGTAATTGTTTTCTTTAAAAGTCTTCAGTAACGGTTTTTTGTTTGTTTTGTCAACAGATGTTAGAAGAGTATGAGGCTTTACTGTATTATCATCTTGTGATTCCTTAGTCGACTTCTTTTCCGATTTTAAATTATAAGCTACAGTTGATTGCATATAACCACATGATTTCGTTTTCGTTTCCTTTTTGACTGTATCAATTTTTGTTTTGGACATTTCAGACTTAGATGCTGAAGCCTTTGTTTTTTGCTTTTCGTTTGTCTTATTTACCACTGCATTTTCTTCTTGGGTCTTTTTAGAGGTGACTTTTGGCAATAATGTTGCTGCCGTTGATTTTTTGAACGTCTGAGTTTCTGTTCGTAAACTATCTGAAGCATTTTTCATCTTAGCCTTTGCTTTATTAGAAGCTATAGCTGATGAAGCTAGCTTATCCTTTTTTGTTGCCGTATCGATACCAGCAGATTTTCTTGAAATTTCTTTGACAGTTTCAGTCGTTTGAAGTCTACTGGTAAATTGTTGTTGCTTTACATTTTTCTCGGTTTTATCAGATTTTTTCTTTATTTCAACGCTTTCATCCTTTGAACCAGAAGGTCTTCTAATCGTATTCGTATCTTTAGAGAGTTTAGTGGCTGTTGATGAAACACCTTTTCTGTCTTCTTTGCTTGCCTTTTTTTTTGTATCATTTTGAATTGATGGTTCATAGCCTTTCTTGTAAGACTTAATACTGATATCAGTCGTAGAAGTGGGTTTTTTATCACCAGCAGCTTTTCTTTTGCTTATCGTTGTTGTTAACGAAGCCTTACTAACATCAACATCTTTTTTAGAAGCATCTATATAAGCTTTAGACTTTTCTAGCGAACCAGATTCTAAAATGTTTAAGCAAGGGACTACCGTAACAAAATTGACTTGTTTACAAATACCTGCACGCTGAGAGATATCAGAATTATTTAATTCTTCCTTTGCGCTTGTTTCTATTAAATCGGTTGTTTGTATGGGAACCTTTTCATCTCTTTTCTCTAATTCTTTTGAAATTTCAACAATGTCTTCTTCACGATTTAACTTTTCCGATGTAAATGATTGTTCATTATTCTCTTGACAGTTGTCTAAAGACGGAACGATTGATACCAGCTGACCATCAGGAGTTGGAGTTAAATTAGGAACGATTTTTTTCACTTCAGCTTTGATTTCGTTAGTAGCCTGTAAAACTTCTGAAATTGCTTTTGTTACATCATTCGAACTGATAGAAGATACTTGTGATTGTTCTTTTGTTTTCTCCGTCTTCATACAAATGATTTCGTTTATTTTTTCGGTATCAACTGTATCTGTTGGGAGTGCAACTGCGGCCATTAGTTTAGTATTTGCCAAAAGAACTTTGTCAATTGTTGTAGTGAACTCTAACTTCTTGAGATTATCGCCAGTTTCCAGTACTTCTATTACTTCGAAAGATTCGTCATCTTCTAATTTTAGTATTTCAGTTTTTACACCTTTATCTTTTATAACTGGATCTAAGACGATATCCGTGGTTAAATCGAGTGTATCCGCAACAGTTTTATTCACTTTTTGTACTGATTCGTTCTGTAAAGTGGTCTTGGTTTCCACATTTTCAGTAATTTCGGTGATTTTTTTTGTAGAAACGTCTATTTTTTCTTCTATTGGTGCATCTTTTTCAGTTTCTTCTGTGCTCGCATTTCTTACATTCTTAACATCTAATTTTGCTAAAGATTCTTTCTCATCACTGGATAGTGCCTGTTCCTCTTCCTTCTTTTTGTGTTTATCCTTTGTTTCCTTTGCTTGGGATTCACCAAGAGCTATTTTTACAGACTTAGAAACAATTCCTTCAGGAACTGATTGAACTTCCAAAAAAAGTTTTGCTTTCGCTACTTCTGTAACTGTTGCAGGAGATTCCTTTTCTTTTTCGGTTGACAATTGTCCTACATCCACCCCTCTATATTGGACCTTTTCAGGACATTCGGAAGGTACTAATCCCGCGGATTCTGAAGCAATATCTTTAGTTACTGGTTCGTCTTTTAGAACGGTCTTTGTTTCTACTTTTTTGGTAAATACGGGGACTTTCTGATCTTTTACAGCAACGTGTATTTGTACTTCTGCGGTCTCTTCTGTTGTAATATCGTTAGCGCTTATTTCCACTAGATTTTTATCATCTGTATCTGTTACGAACGTTTCACCTTTTACGGAAGATGGTTTTTCGGCTTTCGCCTTTTTATGCTCATCCTTGGTAGGAGACCCTGCGTGAACAATTTTCACGGACTCGGTAACAATTCCTTCAGGAATTGATTGATCCTTCAGAACTGCTATCGTTTCCTCTATTTCTGTTATTTTAACTACTTTTTGTTGTTGTGGCGAGAAATGAATTTCTTTTTCCACTGTTCTTGCCTTCTCCAATTTATCTGTGCTTAGTTCAACTGGCTTTTCATCGTGTTCCTCTGCTGGAGATGGTTTTTCTTTGGTGAGCAATGGCTGTTCCAACTCTACCCCTCTGTATTCGACTGTTTCAGGGGATTGAGGAGGGATCAATCCCGCGGACTCTGTAGCGATATCTTTAGGTACTGGCTCATCCTTTAGAATGGTCTTTGTTTCCACTTTTCCGGTAAGTACGCTGATTTTGTGATCTTGTGCAGCAACGTCCATTTTTATTTCCGCGGTCTCTTTCTTTGTAATTTTGTCAGCGCTTATTTCCGTTAGACATTTATCATATGCTTCTGTTACCAACGTTTCTTCTTTTTCAGAGGATGGTTTTTCGGTCTGTATCCTTTTATGTTCATCCTCGGCAGGAGATTCAACGTGAACAATTTTTACTGTTTCGGCAACAATTCCTTTAGGAATTGATTGATCCTTCAGAACCTGTTTCGTTTCCTCCGTTTCTGTAATTTCAGCTACTTGTTGTTGTTCCGGCGAGAAATCTATTCCTGTTTCCACTGTGTTTACCTCTTCTACTTTATCTATGCTTATTTCAACTGGTTTTTGATCGTGTTCATCTGCTGCAAANATATATATTTGTATATTTCTAGATAGCGGCTTAGGTACTGTCCATTTTTAAAAATTAAACAGTACATGTCGTATTAGAAATTCTTTCCGTATCATACTTATATTAATGTAAAATTTTTTAGGAAAATACAACTTTGGAAGATTGCGTTCACTATGCTGTTCGTGGTTATTTATTGAGCGATGTTTAATCACAATAAGTAGGCTAGTTGGTGTTCCGTCAGAGTTACTTAAAACGTGTTGATGAGATCTACTGACTATGAATATACTGTTCTGATACAAATTAACTATCAAGTAACTAGTAGTATGTTACCATAACCTACAAGGGTCTTATAAAGGTACCTGCTTGTCAAAATGAAATTAGTCATATGCTATATGCAATAGACATACAATAAAACAATTAAATAAAAAACTTTAAGTTAATGTCAGCAAATTGTCAAAACCACGAGATATGGATCGCGACTTTATTTGTTCCCATTCCACACTATAGGTAGTATGATAAATGGTCGACTAGATGGCGGTATATTACCAATTACTCAATTATTCAACGTGTATATATGAGGCAATTTAAGAAACTTTTAAAAGCGGAGCACAAACCCACAAGTCAATAAAATGTTGTGAGCACCTTCCAAAGTTGCGTTTTCTCCAAGTTCCAGACAAAAAAATTGCAAGATTTTTTACGGTCTGCCAATTTGTGCGTTAGTAAATTTATGGCTTTTACACGGGAAGGGAGGGGAGTGGATAGATACTTTGTGTAAAAACTTTATTTTACAATCGTAAAAAATTAACAGACTGAACATTTCCTTACCGACTGCTAATCTGCCACTTATATTAAACAAAAATTTAAAGAAAAAAATCTGACGAAAGATTGTATGATGTGAAAAAAATAAGGTTGAAAGACAATTTGTTTCCGCCTTCCAACTTATCATAAAGTTATTTTTGTTACAAAGCCCACGTGGTAGTATACGCTAGGTGACGCTAGGTAAGCACCGTTGACAGCGACATTCATAGGCCCTCAAGTTAATTCATGTTAAATAAAATAATTCGAAGTGGTCTGTATTCTGTCGAAACTGCCAGAAGCGGATCGCGATTTCGATCTTTTTGGATCTCATCAGCGCATCGCAGGCAGCTCCGACAGAACACAGACCAACTTTTACCTACTGTCTTAACAGTACGTTTTAGAAAATTCTACAAATGGCGCAGTAAACGCCATCTGTAGCACGATGCTACATTTTAGGATTACGTATGCTCCAACAAGGCCCATTTGTGTGGATATCTACTTGCTGAAAACGAATCCCGGCGTAGCCAACCTCAACGTGATAGGCACGTTACCAAAATCGAATAAAATAATTCGATAAAACAATTCGAAGTGGTCTGTATTCGGTCTGCAGGTAAAAGTTGGTCTGTGTTCTGTCGGAGCTGGTGCGACGCGCTGATGAGATCCAAAAAGATCGAAATCGCGATCCGCGTCTGGCAGTTTCGACAGAACACAGACCAACTTTGAATTATTTTATTACTTCAAATTAATGAAGGAAAAATTGTTGCTGTTGTCACACCCCCGCCGGGAATCGAACCCGGGACCTTTGGCTTTACGCGTCAATGCTCTGACCACTAAGCTACGAGATATTTAGTAGGTTTTGCAAAAAAATTGGGTAAATTTGCTAAAATCAGTTCTTCGGGTTTTGAAAGAAAAAAAGTTGAATTCATATAAAAACGGTGCACGTGTCAAAAACAACATTCACAATCAAAAGCCGAAAAAATTAAACACTGGATGGGCCTAGTGGTTCTGTTGCAAATTACAAACATCACGCTTTTTCACAAATTGATAAATCCAGGTTGAAATATACATTAACGGCTGAAATTTGCAATTACTGATGTAGTATAATGAACAGTGGTTGCCGTGACTTCACGAGCAGAGTTTTCTCAATGTTATTTTTGCAATAGTGAATAAAACATCAATGATAAACACTATGTACAAAAACTTTATTTACAACAAATTTACTAAATATTAAAATAAACGGATAACAATTAAAGTGACAACAAACGTAAACGAACAAGTAGAAGGACAAAGTGTAACTTATTAAAAATATGTGATAAAGATGAACTTATTGTAATACCACCACCAATACCTACCAAATCCAAACAACGGAAAACAAGTTCGCAGAACCGAGTATGGGCAAAAACCCACCAGGGCAATACCCCGCCTCGAGCAATTGAGTTCCTAGAACCTACAAAATATGGACAGAATAGCATACAATTAACTGAGGGTGAATGCAACCGCCGAAGACTGATACTGACCCTCTCTATTGTAGTTATGCCGACGCTGTAATTATATGATAGGCACTAGTTGAATGACATTTTACAAACCTATTGCTTGTAACCTTATCTTGAGGCATATTTAAATTGTAGGTATTTTCTTTAATGTAATAAATTAAATTATATTCAAAGTTTGTGAGCCATACTGGGTGTTAGAAATAAAATATAGAATTAAAACTGCAACAGCTTCAGCTCTTTTAGCTGTTTCAGTTAACACCGTTTCTAGCAGCATTTTGTTTAAGGCCATTTAAATTAGTGTTAAAATTTTGAAGAGGTAAAAAGCCGAAGGAATCGCATATACTCGCTGTTTGAGGATTTTTTTTTTAATATTGGAATATTTGAATTTGCTACAACTGCTGAAGATGGAGTAACACTTGCAATACCTCCCATTACATGAAACGTATTACGCCC
>NW_020439506.1:497926-517226 GCF_000699045.2 Agrilus planipennis | reverse complement strand
TTGTCAGCACTTATATCCGCTAGACTTTTGTCATCTGTTTTTGTTACCAACGTTTCTTCTTCTCCAGGAGATGGTTTTTCCGTTTCTGTCTTTTTATGATCATCCTCAGCAGGAAATTCAACGTGAGTAATTTTCACGGATTCGGTAGCAATTCCTTCAGGAATTGATTGATCCTTCAGAACCGGTTTCCCTTCCTCTATTTCTGAAATTTCAGCTACTTTTTGTTGTTCCGGAGAGATATCTACTACTTTTTCCACTGTTTGTGCCTCTTCCCTTTCATCTGTGCTTATTTCAACTGGTTTTTGATCGTGTTTCTCAGCTATAGATTGTTCTCCTTTGGAGGGTAATGCCTGTTCCAACACCACCTTTCTATGCTCGACAGTTTCAGAGGATTCAGGGGCTATCAATCTCGCGGGTTCTGTTTCGATTTCTTTAGGTAATGGTTCTTCCTTTAGAATGGTCTTTGTTTCCACTTCTCCGGTAAGTACGCTGATTTTGTGATCTTGCGGAGCAGCGTCCATTTTTATTTCTGCGGTCTCTTTCACACTTATATCCGCTAGACTTTTGCCATCTGTTTTTGTTACCAACGTTTCTTCTTCTCCAGGAGATGGTTTTTCCGTTTCTGTCTTTTTATGATCATCCTCAGCAGGAAATTCAACGTGAGTAATTTTCACGGATTCTGTAGCAATTCCTTCAGGAATTGATTGATCCTTCAGAACCGGTTTAGTTTGCTCTATTTCTGAAATTTCAGCTACTTTTTGTTGTTCCGGAGAGATATCTACTACTTTTTCCACTGTTTTTGCCTCTTCCCTTTTATCTGTGCTTATTTCAACTGGTGTTTGATCGTGTTCCTCTGTTGGAGATTGTTCTCCTTTGGAGGGTAGCGGCTGTTCCAACACCACCTTTCCATGCTCGACAGTTTCAGAGGATTCAGGGGCTATCAATCTCGCGGGTTCTGTGGCGATTTCTTTAGGTAATGTTTCTTCCTTTAGAATGATCTTTGTTTCCATTTTTCCGGTCAGTACGCTGATTTTGTGATCTTGCGGAGCAGCGCCCATTTGTATTTCTGCGGTCTCTTTTTTTGTGATTTTGTCAGCACTTATTACCGCTAGACTTTTGTCATCTGTTTTTGTTACCAACGTTTCTTCTTCTTCAGGAGATGGTTTTTCGGTTTCTGTCTTTTTATGATCATCCTCAGCAGAAAATCCAACGTGAACAATTTTCACGGATTCGGTAGCAATTCCTTCAGGAATTGATTGATCCTTCATAACCGGTTTCGTTTCCTCTATTTCTGAAATTTCAGCTACTTTTTGTTGTTCCGGAGAGATATCTACTACTTTTTCCTCTGTTTGTGCCTCTTCCCTTTTATCTGTGCTTATTTCAACTGGTTTTTGATCGTGTTTCTCTGCTGGAGATGGTTCTCCTTTGGAGGGTAATGGCTGTTCCAACACCACCCTTGTGTGCTCGACTGTTTCAGAGGATTCAGGGGCTATCAATCTCGCGGGCTCTGTGGCGGTCTCGTTATGTAATGCTTCTTCCTTTAGATTGGTCTTTGTTTCCTCGTTTCGGGTAAGTACGCTGATTTTGTGATCTTGCGGAGCGGCGTCCATTTTTATTTCTGCGGTCTCTTTCTTTGTGGTTTTGTCAGCACTTATATCCGCTAGACTTTTGTCATCTGTTTTTGTTATCAACGTTTCTTCTTCTTCAGGAGATGGTTTTTCTGTTCTTGTCTTTCTATGATCATCCTCAGCAGGAAATCCAACGTGAATAATTTTCACGGATTCGGTAGCAATTCCTTCAGGAATTGATTGATCCTTCATAACCGGTTTCCTTTCCTTTATATCTGTAATTTTAGCCACTTCTTGTTGTACCGGCGAGAAATCTATTCCTGCTTCCACTGTTTTTACCTTTTCTATTTTATCTATGCTTATTTCAACTGGTTTTTGATAGTGTTTCTCTGCTGGAGATCGTTCCCCTTCGGAGGGTAGTGTTTTTTCCAACTCTACCACCGTATGTTCGACTGTTTCAGGGGATTCAGGGGGTATCAATCTCGCGGATTCTGAGACGACTTCGTTAGGTAATGGTTCTTCCTTTAGAATAGTCTTTGTTTCCACTTTTCCGGTAACAACGCTGATTTTGTGATCTTGCGGAGCAGCTTCCATTTTTATTTCAGCGGTCTCTTCCTTTGTGATTTTGTCAGCACTTATATCCGTTAGACTTTTGATATTTGTTTTTGTTACCAACGTTTCTTGTTCTTCAGGAGATGGTTTTTCCGTTTCTGTCTTTTTGTGATCATCCTCAGCAGGAAATCCAGCGTGAACAATTTTCACGGCTTCGGTAGTAATTCCTTCATGAATTGATTGATCCTTCAGAACCGGTTTCGTTTCCTCTATATCTGTAGTTTTAGCCACTTCTTGTTGTAGCGGCGAGAAGTCTATTTCTGTTTCCTCTGTTTTTACCTTTTCTATTTTATTTATGCTTATTTCAACTGGTTTTCGATCGTGTTCCACTCCTGGAGATCGTTCCCCTTTAGAGGGTAGTGTTTGTTCCAACTCCACCTCTGTATGTTCGACTGTTTCAGGGGATTCAGGGGGTATCAATCTCGCGGATTCCGTGGCGATTTCTTTAGGTAATGGTTGTTCCTTTAAAATGGTCTTTGTTTCTACTTTTCCGGTATGTACGCTGTCTTTGTGATCTTGCGGAGCAGTGTCCATTTCTATTTCTGCAGTCTTCTTGTTTGTGATTTTGTCAGCACTTATATCCGCTAGACTTTTGTCATCTGCTTTTGTTACCAACGTTTCTTTTTCTGCAGGAGATGGTTTTTCCGTGTCCGTCTTTTTATGATCATCCTCAGCAGGAAATCCAACGTGAACAATTTTCACGGATTCGGTAGCAATTCCTTCAGGAATTGATTGATCCTTCAGAGCCGGTTTCGTTTCCTCTATTTCTGTAATTTTAGTTCCTTTTTGTTGTTCCGGCGAGTCATCTATTCCTTTTTCCACTGTTTGTGCCATTCTCGTTTTATCTGTGCTTATTTCAACTGGTTTTTCATCTTGCTCCTCTGCTGGAGTTTGTTTACCTTTGGAGGGTAATGGTTGTTCCAACTCCACCTCTGTATGTTCCACTGTTTTAGGGGATTCAGGGAGTATCAATCTCACGGACTCTGTGGCGATTTCTTTAGGTAATGGTTCTTCCTTTAGAATGGTCTTTGTTTCCTCTTTTTCGGTAAGTGCTGTGATTTTGTGATCTTGTGCAGCAGCCTCCATCTTCATTTCTGCGGTCTCTGTCTTTGTGATTTTGTCAGTGCTTATTTCTGCCATAGTTTTGTCATCTGTTCTTGTTACCAAAGTTTCTTCTTCTTCAAAAGATGGTTTTTCCGTCTGTATCGTCTTTAGATCATCCTCGGCAGGAGATCCAACGTAAACAGTTTTCACGGATTCGGTAGCAATTCGTTCAGGAATTGATTGATCCTTCAGAGCCGGTTTCCTTTCCTCTATTTCTGTAATTTTCGTTCCTTTTTGTTGTTCCGGTGAGAAATCTATTCCTTTTTCCACCGTTTGTGCCATTCTCGTTTTATCTGTGATTATTTCAACTGGTTTCTGATCGTGCTCCTCTGCTGGAGATTGCTCTCCTTTGGAGGGTAATGGTTGTTCCAACGCCACCCTTGTATGCTCGACTGTTTCAGGGGATTCAGGGGCTATCAGTCTCGCGGATTCTGTGGCGACTTCTTTAGGTAATGGTTCTTCCTTTAGAATGGTCTTTGTTTCCACTTTTCCTGTATGTACGGTGATTTTGTGATCTTGTGCAGCAGCCTCCATTTTCATTTTTACGGTGTCTGTCTTTGTGATTTTGTCAGCGCTTATTTTTACTAGACTTTTGTCATCTGTTTTTGTTACCAACGTTTCTTCTTCTTCAGAAGATGGTTTTTCCGTCTGTATCCTCTTTAGATCATCCTCGGCAGGAGATCCAACGTAAACAGTTTTCACGGATTCGGTAGCAATTCCTTCAGGAATTGATTGATCCTTCAGAGCCGGTTTCGTTTCCTCTATATCTGTAATTTTAGTTCCTTTTTGTTGTTCCGGCGAGTCATCTATTCCTTTTTCCACTGTTTGTGCCATTCTCGTTTTATCTGTGCTTATTTCAACTGGTTTTTCATCGTGCTCCTCTGCTGGAGATTGTTTACCTTTGGAGGGTAATGGTTGTTCCAACTCCACCTCTGTATGTTCCACTGTTTTAGGGGATTCAGGGAGTATCAATCTCACGGACTCTGTGGCGATTACTTTAGGTAATGGTTCTTCCTTTTCAATGGTCTTTGTTTCCACTTTTTCGGTAAGTGCTGTGATTTTGTGATCTTGTGCAGCAGCCTCCATTTTCATTTTTACGGTCTCTGTCTTTGTGATTTTGTCAGCGCTTATTTTTACTAGACTTTTGTCATCTGTTTTTGTTACCAACGTTTCTTCTTCTTCAGAAGATGGTTTTTCCGTCTGTATCCTCTTTAGATCATCCTCGGCAGGAGATCCAACGTAAACAGTTTTCACGGATTCGGTAGCAATTCCTTCAGGAATTGATTGATCCTTCAGAGCCGGTTTCCTTTCCTCTATTTCTGTAATTTTAGTTCCTTCTTGTTGTTCCGGTGAGAAATATATTCCTTTTTCCACTGTTTGTGCCATTCTCGTTTTATCTGTGATTATTTCAACTGGTTTTTCATCGTGCTCCTCTGCTGGAGATTGTTTAGCTTTGGAGGGTAATGGTTGTTCCAACTCCACCTCTGTATGTTCCACTGTTTTAGGGGATTCAGGGAGTATCAATCTCACGGACTCTGTGGCGATTACTTTAGGTAATGGTTCTTCCTTTTCAATGGTCTTTGTTTCCACTTTTTCGGTAAGTGCTGTGATTTTGTGATCTTGTGCAGCAGCCTCCATTTTCATTTTTACGGTCTCTGTCTTTGTGATTTTGTCAGCGCTTATTTTTACTAGACTTTTGTCATCTGTTTTTGTTACCAACGTTTCTTCTTCTTCAGAAGATGGTTTTTCCGTCTGTATCCTCTTTAGATCATCCTCGGCAGGAGATCCAACGTAAACAGTTTTCACGGATTCGGTAGCAATTCCTTCAGGAATTGATTGATCCTTCAGAGCCGGTTTCCTTTCCTCTATTTCTGTAATTTTAGTTCCTTCTTGTTGTTCCGGTGAGAAATATATTCCTTTTTCCACTGTTTGTGCCATTCTCGTTTTATCTGTGATTATTTCAACTGGTTTTTCATCGTGCTCCTCTGCTGGAGATTGTTTAGCTTTGGAGGGTAATGGTTGTTCCAACTCCACCTCTGTATGTTCCACTGTTTTAGGGGATTCAGGGAGTATCAATCTCACGGACTCTGTGGCGATTACTTTAGGTAATGGTTCTTCCTTTTCAATGGTCTTTGTTTCCACTTTTTCGGTAAGTGCTGTGATTTTGTGATCTTGTGCAGCAGCCTCCATTTTCATTTTTACGGTCTCTGTCTTTGTGATTTTGTCAGCGCTTATTTTTACTAGACTTTTGTCATCTGTTTTTGTTACCAACGTTTCTTCTTCTTCAGAAGATGGTTTTTCCGTCTGTATCCTCTTTAGATCATCCTCGGCAGGAGATCCAACGTAAACAGTTTTCACGGATTCGGTAGCAATTCCTTCAGGAATTGATTGATCCTTCAGAGCCGGTTTCCTTTCCTCTATTTCTGTAATTTTAGTTCCTTCTTGTTGTTCCGGTGAGAAATATATTCCTTTTTCCACTGTTTGTGCCATTCTCGTTTTATCTGTGATTATTTCAACTGGTTTTTCATCGTGCTCCTCTGCTGGAGATTGTTTAGCTTTGGAGGGTAATGGTTGTTCCAACTCCACCTCTGTATGTTCCACTGTTTTAGGGGATTCAGGGAGTATCAATCTCACGGACTCTGTGGCGATTACTTTAGGTAATGGTTCTTCCTTTTCAATGGTCTTTGTTTCCACTTTTTCGGTAAGTGCTGTGATTTTGTGATCTTGTGCAGCAGCCTCCATTTTCATTTTTACGGTCTCTGTCTTTGTGATTTTGTCAGCGCTTATTTTTACTAGACTTTTGTCATCTGTTTTTGTTACCAACGTTTCTTCTTCTTCAGAAGATGGTTTTTCCGTCTGTATCCTCTTTAGATCATCCTCGGCAGGAGATCCAACGTAAACAGTTTTCACGGATTCGGTAGCAATTCCTTCAGGAATTGATTGATCCTTCAGAGCCGGTTTCCTTTCCTCTATTTCTGTAATTTTAGTTCCTTTTTGTTGTTCCGGCGAGTCATCTATTCCTTTTTCCACTGTTTGTGCCATTCTCGTTTTATCTGTGCTTATTTCAACTGGTTTTTCATCGTGCTCCTCTGCTGGAGTTTGTTTACCTTTGGAGGGTAATGGTTGTTCCAACTCCACCTCTGTATGTTCCACTGTTTTAGGGGATTCAGGGAGTATCAATCTCACGGACTCTGTGGCGATTACTTTAGGTAATGGTTCTTCCTTTTCAATGGTCTTTGTTTCCACTTTTTCGGTAAGTGCTGTGATTTTGTGATCTTGTGCAGCAGCCTCCATTTTCATTTTTACGGTCTCTGTCTTTGTGATTTTGTCAGCGCTTATTTTTACTAGACTTTTGTCATCTGTTTTTGTTACCAACGTTTCTTCTTCTTCAGAAGATGGTTTTTCCGTCTGTATCCTCTTTAGATCATCCTCGGCAGGAGATCCAACGTAAACAGTTTTCACGGATTCGGTAGCAATTCCTTCAGGAATTGATTGATCCTTCAGAGCCGGTTTCGTTTCCTCTATATCTATAATTTTAGTTCCTTTTTGTTGTTCCGGCGAGTCATCTATTCCTTTTTCCACTGTTTGTGCCATTCTCGTTTTATCTGTGCTTATTTCAACTGGTTTTTCATCGTGCTCCTCTGCTGGAGATTGTTTAGCTTTGGAGGGTAATGGTTGTTCCAACTCCACCTCTGTATGTTCCACTGTTTTAGGGGATTCAGGGAGTATCAATCTCACGGACTCTGTGGCGATTACTTTAGGTAATGGTTCTTCCTTTTCAATGGTCTTTGTTTCCACTTTTTCGGTAAGTGCTGTGATTTTGTGATCTTGTGCAGCAGCCTCCATTTTCATTTTTACGGTCTCTGTCTTTGTGATTTTGTCAGCGCTTATTTTTACTAGACTTTTGTCATCTGTTTTTGTTACCAACGTTTCTTCTTCTTCAGAAGATGGTTTTTCCGTCTGTATCCTCTTTAGATCATCCTCGGCAGGAGATCCAACGTAAACAGTTTTCACGGATTCGGTAGCAATTCGTTCAGGAATTGATTGATCCTTCAGAGCCGGTTTCCTTTCCTCTATTTCTGTAATTTTAGTTCCTTCTTGTTGTTCCGGTGAGAAATATATTCCTTTTTCCACTGTTTGTGCCATTCTCGTTTTATCTGTGACTATTTCAACTGGTTTTTGATAGTGCTCCTCTGCTGGAGATTGCTCTCCTTTGGAGGGTAATGGTTGTTCCAACACCACCCTTGTATGCTCGACTGTTTCAGGGGATTCAGGGGCTATCAGTCTCGCGGATTCTGTGGCGACTTCTTTAGGTAATGGTTCTTCCTTTAGAATGGTCTTTGTTTCCACTTTTCCTGCATGTACGGTGATTTTGTGATCTTGTGCAGCAGCCTCCAACTTCATTTCTGCGGTCTCTGTCTTTGTGATTTTGTCAGTGCTTATTTCCGCCATAGTTTTGTCATCTGTTCTTGTTACCAACGTTTCTTCTTCTTCAGAAGATGGTTTTTCCGTCTGTATCCTCTTTAGATCATCCTCAGTAGGAGATCCAACGTGAACAATTTTCACGGATTCGGCAAGAATTCCTTCAGGAACCGATAGATCCTTTATAACCGGTTTCGTTTCCTCTATATCTGTAATTTTAGCCACTTCTTGTTGTACCGGCGAGAAATCTATTCCTGTTTCCACTGTTTGTGCCTCTCCCCTTTTATCTGTGCTTATTTCAACTGGTTTTTGATCGTGCTCTTCTGCTGGAAATTGTTCTCCTTTGGAGGGTAATGGTTGTTCCAACTCCACCTCTGTATGTGCGACTGTTTTAGAGGATTCAGGGATTATCAATCTTGCGGACTCTGTGGCGATTACTTTAGGTAATGGTTCTTCCTTTAGAATGGTCTTTGTTTCCACTTTTCCTGTAAGTACGGTGATTTTGTGATCTTGTGCAGCAGCCTCTATTTTCATTTCTGCGGTCTCTGTCTTTGTAATTTTGTCAGCGCTTATTTGCACTAGACTTTTGTCATCTGTTTTTGTTACCAACGTTTCTTCTTCTTCAGAAGATTGTTTTTCGGTTTCTTTCTTTTTATGATCATCCTCAGTAGAAGATCCAACGTGTACAATTTTCACGGATTCGGCAACAATTCCTTCAGGAATCGATTGATCATTTATAACCGGTTTCGTTTCCTCTTTATCTGTAATTTTTACCACTTCTTGTTGTACCGGTGAGAAATCTATTCCTGGTTCCACTGTTTTTACCTTTTCTAATTTATCTATTCTTATTTGAACTGGTTTTTGATCGTGTTCCTCTGCTGGTGATCGTTCTCCTTTGGCGGGTAATGGTTGTTCCAACTCAACCCCTGAATGTTCGACAGTTTCAGGGGATTCAGGAGGTATCAATCTCGCGGACTCTGTGGCGATTAATTTAGGTAATGGTTCTTCCTTTAGAATGGTCTCTGTTTCCACTTTTCCGGTAGGTATGGTGATTTTCTGATCTAGTGCGGCAACCTCCATTTTTATTTCTGGAGTTTTTTTCGACTCTGTGACGATTTCTTTAGGTACTGGTTCTTCCTTTAGAATGGTCTTTATTTTTGCTTTTTCGGTAAGTACGGTGATTTTGTCATGTTGTGCAGCACCGTCCAATTGTATTTCAGCGGTCTCCTTCTTTGTAGTTTCGTCAGAGCTTCTTTCTGTTAGATTTTTATTGCCTGTCTCTGTGACAAATGTTTCTTCCCTTTCGGGCTTGTTCTGCTTGTGGTCGTCCTCAGCAGAGTATCCAGCTGTTGCAATGGATTCGGTAATTATTACTTCTGGATGTGATTGGTCTTTCAAGGCCGTCTTGGTTTCCACTATTTCTGTAATTTCTATTGGCGTCTGCTGTTGAGGTGAAATATCTGTATCCTTTTTTAATGTTTGTACCTTCTCTGGTTTATCTGTGCTCGTCTGAAGTGGTTTTTCATCGTGTTCTGTTTCTGTGACAGGTGGTGTTTGTTGTATCTCCTCACGTTTATATTCGTCTTTTTCGGTTGATTCAAGATGTATTAATTTGACGGATTCTGAAACGATACCTTCAGGTAGGTGGTCGTCCTCTAAAATGGTCTTTCCGGTAGTTGCAGTGAGTTTCTGATCTTGTGCAGTAACGTCTACCTTTAATCCTACGGTCATGTTTGTTGTAATATTGTCTGTGTTTATTTTCACTACCTTTTTATCATCTGTGTCCTTGGGTGATTCTCTCTTTTCCTGGAGTACTGCATGTTCCTCCTTTATTTTATGAACATTCGTTGCTGAGTATTCGGTATGCACTGTTTTCACAGATTTAGAAGCAATACATTCGAGAACTGACTGATCCGTCAGAATCGTCTTGGTTTCTTTGGTTTCTAATTTGTCAGTTATCTTTAACTGTTGTGGAGAAACGTCCCATTGAATTCTATCGGACGTTGCTTCCTCAGTTTGCTGTATGGTTATTATGACTTGCTTTTTGTCGTCCATCTCTGTTGATGATTCAATTTTTTTGATGGGTGATGCTTGTTCTTCATGTTTGCGCATTTCTGGTGGTTCAGTAGGAGTAGTTTTCACGGATTTAGAGGCGATAGTTTCAGGAATTGATTCCTCCCTTAGAATGGTCACGCCTTTCTTCTCCTCTGTAATTTGGGTGGTTGTCTGCTCTTTTTCCACAAAGCATTCTGGCTTAGCTTGTGCGTTAGTGACGTCAGTGTCAATAATTTTTTGTTTACTGGAATAACTAACTTTTTCCTTTTTGAGTATTGTCTCTACGTATGCTCCGTTTTTGTAGGTTTCCGATAGTATTGGAGATTTCTGTTTGTCCTCTTGTGTAATTTGCTTATCCTTAGCTTTGTTGTCTGTAATTTTGTCTTTGTCTACCATTCCTTCAAAAATCTGTTTATCGTGCGTGATAACTGTTTTTTTACAAACTGGTTCTTCTTTTGGATGCAAATTGATTTCTTCTTCTTCAAAGGGTTTAGATTCAGGTTTTATTATCTGATTTTCTATATCCATTAGTCTTCTATCAGCAATTTCTTGTTCTTGCATATCAAGATTTATTTCTAGAGATTTTGCAAGTTTGTCTTCTTGAACATTTTGGGCAATGCTCATCGGCATTTTAGTTGACGAATCGTCATAAAAGGCTGCCTTTTCATGTGGTTGTGTAGTGACTGTCTTGTCTGTATCAGTTTGTCTGATAATTTGTATTACTGAAGGCACTGTTGCTATGTCTGTTTTTGCGCTTGTAATATTGTCACTTTTATCTGGACGTTGAACGTTTACTTCTCGTATGCTTATTTTATCGTAAATTTGTTCATTCGTATCTGTTCCAGTTACGCCATCGATTAGCTTCGTGTCGTCAGTGAGTTTTGTTTTTTCATGTTTGATAACTATTTTTTGACAAATCGGTTCCTCCGTCGGATACAAATTTATTTCTTCCTCTTCAATATGATTCGTATCCGGTGTTATTATTTGACTTTCTAAAATTTTTAGTCTTTTATCTGTTACTTGTTCATTCTTTGGGTAACTCGTTTTATCTACTTCGATCGTTTTTGTGTCGGATATAGTTCCATCCTTATCGCTCTTAACTTCGCTTGAGATTCGCTTTTCTATTAATTCGATAGTTTTCGAAATGTTCGGAAGTGAATCTTGTTGAAAACCAGAACTATATTCCTTAATCAATTGTATTGGCTTTTTGTTTAATGTTTTTAAATCATCCCTACTTTGCTTATCTAAACTACCACGTTTTTGTTCTTGTGATTTTGTTTGGGGTACTTCCAGCTGAGAAAAGAAGCGTTGTAACTTTGCAATTTTTGGTCCTACTTTTCTTAGAGATTTCGTTTGAACTTTGTAATCTTGCGAATCTTTATATTTTAAGTTGTCGTCAAATTGTTTCAAACAAGATTTCTCCGTATGTTCAATTTTCACTATTTTATCATTGGTAACGAATTCTGATTTTTCGGAAAGTATAATTGTTTCAGTAGGTTTTTGAACGATTGTTGTTTGTTTTGGTTGAGGAATTGTTTTTCCTTCCAGAAGTTTTATTTTGGTTTTAACGTCTCCAGCAGTTGCCGCTTGTTCACTGGCTAATTCGCTATCATCCGTGCTTGATACAATTGAGGGACTTTCGTCAGTCCTTATCGGACTGTTAGAGGAATCTTTCATTTCTACGGTATCAGTGAGAGTTGCGACTTCAGATGTTTCTTTGTGGGAATCTGAAAAATCTACGGGGCTTGAACCAGTTTCTGTAAATTGGGTAATTTTATCCAAAATAGGTTCATCTACTTGTATCGGGCTTAGATCGGCGTCAGTTAGTTCTTCTTGTTCTGCTGTATCTGACAAAAATCCTGTCGTTGGCGCGCCGTGGTGACCGGATATTTTTTGTGTTGATGTATCGGAGCCTGTAAACCTGGTAAGCGATATACCTGTGTCAGTAACGTGATGAGAAATGCTTTCGTCAGAAGCGGACGAGTTTCCAAAATCTTTTTTGTCGGAACTATGTTCTTTCAAAATCGTTTTCTTATCTGAAAATGCTTCAGATATGATGAGATTTTTATCTTTTACAGAAACAGTATTATCAAATTGCCTTAAGTCAAATGTCTGATTATCAGTTTCGATTTCGAAATTGTCAGAATTTTCCATTCCAGTCGACGACTGTTTGGTTTTTACGCTTATGTTTGATTTTGACTTGAACGAAATTTCTAAATTTTCTGTGCCATATAATGTTAACGAATTTTTAGAAACGAACGATGTATCTTTTGTTTTCACTTCTTTGTGGCCTATTATTAATTCTAAGGTGGGATTTAATTGTTGCGTTTGTTTTAAGACAGTTGGCGCTGTTCCTTGTACATTCTCTATGGGAGAAGTAGCCCGTGAAATTTGAATATTAGTACCGCCTGTATTTTTGAGATCTGCAGAAGTAAAATTCACTTTTCTCTTATTCTCTTTAGTGTAGCATCTAGAAGGAGCTGGTTCCTGTTCAGTTCCGGTAATATTTATGTTTGCAGTGATATTTGAAGACAGCCGTCTTCTTTTTAATTCCTTATCTGCTGATATTATTGTTTTCGCAGGAGAATCCTGATCTGCTTTGTTCTTATTTCCACCACCTCCTCCTTGTAATCTTTCTACCCTTCTCTGCGCTTCTATTACATCTTTTGAATGATCCTTCTTGTCGAGGCCCAGTTCCCAATCTAGGTCTTCCACCGAGGCCAAACTGGTCCTTTTTTCTTTCACGTTTTTGTAATATGGCAGATTATATACCTGTTGCAACTTTTCCAAACACAAAAACTTCTCTGAATAATCCTTTGCTACGTCCGGTGTTTCTACAAAGTACGTGTCGTCACGAAAACCGTCGGTATCCAGGGAATCGTCGTCTTCTTGGGGCGATACCGTAGCTGTTTGAATTGTTTTTTTTGTTTATTCGTCCACAAATACCGGTCATCATCAGAAACTATTAATTTTAAGACAACATTTCCAAATGTGCAACTTGCAGACGACACTTTCTCGATACAAATATTCAGAAAATAAATCTAGTTGAGCTTTCAAACGTTATAACTCACCTTGGCCGAAAGCTCGGATTAGGTCATAAACTTATAGAGATAGACCGCGTATTTTCATGCATTTGCAGAGAACAGTACTTATGGCGACTGTAAATTTTTAACAATGGTAATGTTTGTGGCGCAGCCTTTAGGATATAGCGATTTATGCGAATTGACTGCCATATATGTACAAGTTCTATTTCTATTATACGCTGTGGTGTGCCAAATGTCTACGATTTGTACAATAAAATTGCATCAAGCGAAATAAAATGGCACTATCACTTATAAACTAAAGCAATTAGTTACTGTTCAATCTAAACCCAATATACCTATTATTTAGAACAATTTCATTATGTATTACACGTATATATTCCATATATTAGATATTTCTCCTATTAATATTATTTATATATGTAGATAAAATTTATAAAATGGCATAATCGAACCAGGTTCATGCAAAACGTCGTGATACTTAAGAAATGTACGATACATATGTACATGAGACGCAATGAGGCGCTCTATTTTATAATGGAGTTTGCAATGCAGATCGTGAAGCATTGACTATTTTACTATTGTTTAAGCTGGCTGCTATAGTAATAATTGTATGATAACAATTGCACAATTGACAGATTATTTTAAATATGTAGGTGCGTCCTGTATTATTTTATTTGAAAAAATAAGACAGACATCCTATAGTATCATGGGCGAAAGCCATTAAACAAGTAAAATGTTATGTTGGTGTACATGTTATAAGGAACAAATAATATACAGTGAGTGTTATAAGAACGATACTTAACATGCAAAATATGTGAGTATCTACTAAAAACTAAAAAAGATCTTTATTGCTATTTTTTTTTATGTTTTGTCCTTGTTACATTATTTGCAGTTTTAAAAAATAAACTTAATTTACTTTTGGTCTTTTAGATTCATTAAAAAATAAAAATGAGTGTGAGATCTAATAAATTAACATTAACATATTTGAGACGATAAACTATCTAGAAATATGCGAAAAAGGCTAATTTGTATTTTTAAAAAGGATATCATCGCCCCTACTACATCTGAAGTGTGAAAAAGTTAAAAAAAAATCTGTATATATCAGTATATAATTTTCAATTGTCTAAAATTTTGGGCGTCTTTATGCTGAAAAAACTGAACTGAAAGCTACTACTTTACAAGTAGGTAGAAAATACATTAATGAGGAATAAGGTTTCAATTACTATTAGGTGTAAGACATATTTTATATGAAAAAGATTTTTTTTTGGATTTTTGGTAGACATGCTATGAATAATCTAGCAACTCCTAATTCTGATGTCGTCACTATTATTATGATACTTTTTTATAATTGTGATGCAGGCAGGATGTAAATATGTAATTATGAATTGTTTACGTAAACGATGTAGGTAGATGATAAAGATGCTTAATTAGAACGCCTTCTACCTAGTGTACATATGTATAATGTCTATAATGTCTATTTGGCGTATATTGTATGTTTTAATGCATCATGCAAAACTGCAGTTACCCTATGCATTGAAAAAATTTTTAGCGTTACATGCAGTTCTTGTTCACTAGAAGTATCTACTTAAGACAAGTATATTGCAGGAATCGTTTAGTTTTAAATAAACAACTAAAAACAAACCACACTTGTTTAATATTTAACAAATTTTAATAAAATATTTTATATAATAATGATGTAGTCCTGATTTGGGTCTACTGACCGTCGTTGGTTGGGAATTGCTTCCTAACGTTTCGTTAGCATGAGTGATCTCCAAAAGTCCTCCCATCTCCGGATGGCTGGATGTGCACTGATGACTTTTTGTGTGTGTTTCATTTCCACCAGCCGTAATGCTGGTGGGCGGGCAGTCCCTCCAGACTACGCGGAAGGGCCTCTTTAGCCTCTTATCAGGAATTGTGGAAATGGGTGGGTGATGGTTAGGGCGAGAAAGATGAGACGGATGAAATGAAAATAGAAGAGAATGAAAGATTATCTGTGGAATATTATTGCCCCGGCATTTGCCTAAGTGATTCAAGGAATCTACAGAAAATTTTGGACTAAGGCGGACGGATCCGGAATCGAACCGGCGTCCTTCCGAATGCCTAGCAGTGGACTAAACCTCTAGGCCATGCCGCTTGGTGCTGACTGCGCGGAAGTTGTATTTATGCCGGTTGGTAGGGGGTGGAGCTTGTTCTAGCTCAGTCAAACGTAGTATGCCTGTCGGTATTTTTTTTTTGTTTTCGTGGAAGAGGGGAAATCTTCAAAAGACACCCAGCCGTCCGCACCCAGTTCGGATGTTCCTGAGGATCGGGTTCCAGATCTGGTCGAGTCTGAGAATATTTTAGGATCTCGATAGCTTACTGTGATGGTCGTCGACCGAAACTATCACAGCAATTTGCAGTTCTCAAAGAGTATTTTGTGGTCAGCGTTGCTCAGTGCGTGTTCTGTCACAGCAGACATTTGAAAGTGTAATACATGTTGCGCAAGAGAAGTTGCTAGCCCACATTCAGCATCGCAGTGTTTAGTTTCTGGGTTCAGGAGGGACCTTTGAAGAAACTCGTCACTCGGATTGGCGAAACGTTAACAAGCACCTCCAACGACGGCCTGTAGGCCCGAATCAGAACAGCATCAGTCCATCAATGGGCCGCGGAAGCCTTTATCAATTTATTATAATATTGTTTTGGCTTATTAGACCATTATCATACAGTTTATTTATTTGAAGCTAATCTAATTGTAAATAAATGTTATTATTTGCCATGCGAGTGAATGGGACAACAACGTTTTACAATTTTTGAGTAGGAGCTAAAAATATAGGACTCTCATTCACTCCGTTCGTTAATATTTTTATTTTGGGAAAATGCTTTTTGGATTTCTAATTTTCCAAAAAAAAAGTATTTTTTAATTTTATTCTGGCAATGTAAGATTATATCATTATTTTCTTTATTTGCACCAAAATGCTGGGGAATCTAGTAGATATTACAGTTTTATTAATAATGGACTTTAAATTTAGTTCTAAAGGATTTAAATATAATATTGGATTCTCTGAGTCTTGTAGTGTAAATGAGCATTAGTTTAGTAAAGAGGATAAGAGGATAAAATTTTACATTATCAGAATAACACTAGATAACAAAAAGAATTTTTCCAATATAAGGATGTAATTAACGAATAGTATGAAGTATGAAGGACATAAAAGTCCTACATTTTTAGCTAGCTTCCAAACATCTTTATATGTTGTTACCCCCACACATTCGCATTATAGCGACATTCTCTTATGTTTAATTTCTGGGTCCATCTGCCCTGGTTTAAGTTTTTCTGTGGTTTCCTTGGATTACTTAGACAATTGATTTTTCACTACCCAACCACCATCCACCCAATTGCACGATTCCTAAAAGAAGACTGAAAATGGTCTTCCGCCCTATTCTCCGGCGTAGTCCGAAGCGACAGCCCGTCCATATATATTAGTAGGTAGTGGGATTGAAATAATCAAAAATTTTTTTCGTTCACGCTCACGCCTTCACATATCAAATTTTACCACTCATATATCAAATTGCGCGTGACAATGTAAAAAAATAAGATGGCGGGCCAAAGATTAAGATTTAATCAGATTTTCATCAACAAAAATAAACTCACCGCGGCACGCCAATGTAGTGCCTATCTATGTATAATTACAGCGGCGAAACAATGTGGTCAAACGATTCAGGAATGGCTCAGTTTGACTGGCGCAAAGTAGAAAAGAACAGCACTAGGCCAGAAAAGAAACAGAACAACTCTCGGCCAAACTCTCAACCGGTGATGAGCGTATAATCCGTACAGTACTGCACGGAACAATTGACCATTTTATCCACTACAATTGCATTGCTCAAATGTGCTGTTATTAGTACCAATTACTACTGAAAATATCAACGAGATCTTTATTTATATTTGAAAACATATTAAAGGCTTTAACGCTTGTTTTCGACTTGCACTACTATCCATGATGGAACAAAACTTTTGGCAGGTACTGTATGAAAAAGTATGTTTAATGAACAAGAGTCGAGAGTATAATGAGTTTTTTTCTCCCTACCTACGATTTTGCCAGAGCGCATCCAAGACATTGGAAGGGGCACATTGCTAGAGAAAGTAAATGAAGTATACTTTATGGTTGAAATTTGAGCATTTTTGTTATTTTTTAACATTTTAATATCTTAAAATTGGTAGAACCTTAAACAAGTGTGTTTTGTTTTGGATTATTCTCTTCGCCTTCGGGTTCTCTCTAAAGGTTATTAATAGTATACTGCTTTAATTCCTTAAGTAAAACACTAAACTTTAAGAAATTTTATTTTTTGTAAACACGCACCAATTGTTTGGATACGTCAGGAGATGATTAACCATTAATGCCTAGTCTCAAAGATTAGGTACCTATTCTTTAATTACAATACCAATTTTGTACTAGAAACTAGAAAACGAAAAATAAAGGTCTTGCAGCTAGTGACAACTGTAAACTGTAACTAAAGCAAAAGCAGTTAGGATTAAATAGCATTTGAGAAGTGTGGTATATAAAGTACATACATATACATAATTACTAATACATATCTACTAACAGTATAAGTACATTAGAAATTAATAGATCATCTACTGCTACGGGCAAGCATTTTTGTATGTTTGATGTGGTAGGTATTTGTAAGATTTTATTTATTCGAAAATTAGCTCGTTTTGATTTATTTTCTGGAAGTATTGTAGATATTAATTAATAACAGATTAATTAAACAGGTAATTCGTTAGTGAATTAAAAAACACATTAAAACTTGCCGGCCTCAACGAGTTGCACATTTCTTGTTATAAAACGAATATGATGTAAAATAGCATTAGTAAATTACTTGTTACAGCTTGTAAGTATTTTTTTTACTTGTCATTACTTTTTCATTACGTTATCGACATACACTATATATATGTATATTCGTTTATGTTGTTTATTAAAAATTCTGTCAATTGCAAACCCCACTATAATGTAGCATGTTATTGGGAGGTATTAAGGCACTTTATCGTTCTTATTGTTTTTACAAATGCCACTAATTGTAAATATTAACCAATTAAAACTTGTAGGTATGGTTAAAAAATATGAAATTGAACTCACCAAATGGCCGGTCGAGTGTTAAGCACGTAACAGCAACGCGTAAATACTGAATTAGAGTAAAGGCTTGGTAGACAGTATATCCTTAGCCTAACAAGATTTAGATGCCATACAAAATCCCAGCCATATGACGCAAAATCGCGTTTAGAAAACTAGTACGAGTATAACTCAGGACTGCAATCAATACTGCTACTAATTATATTTACAATACAAATATTCGGGCTCCTAGTAATTGTTTTTAGATCCCTGCTATCCCTAAAACATATTTTACTCGAAAATTTGTTTTTTTAGAAATAGAAAAATTTAAATTCAAAAATAAATTGGTAAATGTCTAGTTTAGCAGCCACACCTCCGATCACCTTGAATTTTTTGTATGTCGTAGAGGTGATTATGCCAACCATTTTGATAAATATATGTTGGGCGGGTAAATGATAATGAAGCATAGTTTTTGAACGTTGAAAAACAATATGTGGTGGCCTATGATATATGAAATAGACAATAATACGGCAGGTTGTTTGGAGATGTATATGCATGGGTGACGTCATTGTTTGGTTAGGTAGATTTATGACAGATTCGAGTATCTTTAATGTCTGGCCGCTGGAGGGGGGCTGTTAGAATAATGTCTTCGAAAAATATCTTTCATTATGAGTTCCGCGCCTAACATAAAAGTGATCACCATTATCACCTTTACAAAATCATAAATCTACCTAACCAAGCAATGACGACACCACTGCACTATATCTCCAAACAGCCAGATGTATTATTGCCTATTTAGTATCTCATAAAACTAGAAAACTTTTGGGTGTTACATTCCCACCAGCCGGCAGTCCCTCTCTTTAGCCTCCTGTCAGGAATGGTGGGAATTGGTGGGTGGTGGTTAGGGTGAGAAAGATCAGACGGACGAAATGAAGACAGGAGAGAATTAAAGATTATCTGTGGAATATTATTTGCTCCGGAATTTGCCTAAGTGATCCAAGGAATCTACAGAATAATTTGGACCAAGGCGGACGAAACCGGATTCGAACCGGCGTCCTCCCGAATGCTAAGCAATGGACTAAACCTCTAGGCCATGCCGCTCGCTATAATATATCATAGGCCACCACATTTTGTTTTTCAACATTCGAAAACTATGTTTTATTATCATTTCCGCGCCCAACATATACACATCAAAATGATCAGCATAATCGCCTCTACAACGCGCTAAAAATTCAAGGTGATTGAAGGTGTGGCTGCTAAACTAGATAATTACCCGAGATGCTTTTATTTGTCTTGCATCTGTCCGAGCTGAGTTTATAAATAATAGATGAAACTAGTTTAATCTTAGATTGGTAATAATAATAACTATTATACATATATTATAGTAATACAATACAATTAGTGATAACAG
>NW_020439506.1:453633-497721 GCF_000699045.2 Agrilus planipennis | reverse complement strand
GTGACTATTAAATTAAACTATTACCAAAAAATTCAATTGGGAAAATTCTTTAGTACTCGCAGTGTTAAACGCGGTAGCTATATACGAGATAAATTCGATATAAGATTTTTTTCCTGTAATGGTGATGCAAACATGTAAAATAAATCTTAGCTTTTTTCAGATAAACTCTGGCTATATTGTGATGAAGTTCTTTCTGCGTATTATATTTCTCAAACAAATATTAATCCTATACGAAACACTGACTTTTAATAGTGTAGTTAATACTAAATATTAAATGAATTTTTACATTAAAATTAAATATTGGTTGTTGCAAGAAACGACCTCGTAGGTTCCATAAAGGCCTCCAGCCTAAGGTCCTTTTTTCAAAATTATAAATGCAGATTTTAAATCCTGCCTTTAATTTTCATTTCGTAATTCATACTGTTATACTGTTGTATAAATAAAGTTTAGTAAATAAATACTTCATTTATTTCAACTATAAGCTTATAACGAGT
Organism: Agrilus planipennis; assembly: GCF_000699045.2. Classification (NCBI taxonomy): domain Eukaryota; kingdom Metazoa; phylum Arthropoda; class Insecta; order Coleoptera; family Buprestidae; genus Agrilus; species Agrilus planipennis. Next base: position 497,227 of record NW_020439506.1, on the reverse strand, counting down.
TAAAAAAGATGTATATTCTATAACGACTTTATTGTTCGTTTCGAGGTACGGATTCAAAAAAGTATTTTATGATATTTCTGCGATATGATTCTTTTTATTTCTATTGCAAGAAAGATTCATTTGGTTTATTATAACAATCTGAAGATCATCATCATCATAAGGTCTTCAGATCGATCACCGGTGGACATTGGACACTCAAACATGAAATCTTTATAAACAAAAACTCATTAAAAATTATTTCCGATTTATTGTCCAAGAAAGATTTGTAAGATTGGTGATGATATCTATAGAACGTGAACGGTGTGATTAAATAGACTGATCTCAAGAAACGCGCATTCTTGGAGGTGAAGAAATTATCGTAACTGCCAGACACGGATCGCGATTTCGATCTTATTTGATCATATTAGCGCAATTCATTGGTAAGGTCGTGTCTAAAGCTTGAAATACATCAAAGCAGTAAATATTCGTCAGATGGCGATACACTCCTGCATTTGGATGTTGTATTTTTAAAGTTAGATTCTGTTTGCGATGCTAAATGGCTGAGTTTCTTTCTATTTTCTATGATAAGTAGTTTATGTTTATTTATGTTTTAATTATACTAAACCTAAAAAAACCGATTAAAAGTATCTAAATTTTAGTTAGCCCTACAACACATCCAATTTTTCTCTAATCCTTTCTCAATCACGGTCTGAACGTCCCGACTTTGTGCGATGTATCTGACCCTGCAAAATTTGTGCCGTTCCTGCTTCCAGTCTCATAAGGTGTCCTACCAACCTCTCCCGTCTATCCCTTATTGACTTTCATAGCGCCTTCTGTTCTTCTTTTGTTTAGAATATCTCCTAATTTTTATCTTTTCTATCTAAATAACCTTTTTCAAACTTCAAATTAACTGATCGCAAACGGAAAAGTGATTTCTTTTGTTAAAAGCGACTCAACCCTGCGCTATCCTTTTTTTTATATCTCTCCCCTTTTTCTGGTCATGAGTTATTTAAATGTAAATGACCCAATCTATTCTTTATTTAATTTAAGTACATGAAGTAAGAAACTATAAGATCCTGCAGAACCGTTCATCCAAGTTCATATTTTTTAACCTATCCCATTACTCATCTATAGTAGTTTGAATCATCATCATTTTTTGAAAATATGCATGAAATAATTCTTTGTGGTTTACGCATTAAATAATACGTTTAATCACGTGTAATTATATAATAGGCGGTGTAGACAAAGTAGACCAAGAAATAACAATAGTTTTACTAAGTCTTCATGTGCCCTTGTTCCTTTAGAACATAATCCACATAAAGTTAATCCAATTTAATTTGTCCGACTACACACCTACATAAATTTTCAATAAAGTAAATAACATGCTACATTTTTTTTTATTCGGATTTTGTTCGTCACACGACAGTGCTATTTCACATAAGAAATAAAAAAAAATTAAATTACCTTGAATGGCAGATGCTCGTTCCTTAAGAACAAAATCAGCAGGACTCGGGGGTGGCGTTTTTGATGATTTTGGTGAATATGGATCTGAAATTTAATTCGTTTATTGAAACAATATCAATTTTATAATCAGTGACGGCTTCTTAGAGGAGATGACGCAGACTGACATTATTTTTTTATTGTAATTTTTCTGTCTGTATGATTTTGATAGAAACTGCAGGTTCTTAATGGATGAAGTTTTGATAAAACTAAAAATTTTAAACAAAAATAATAATAAGAAGAAAAAGTAAACATCAACTTTATAGAGAGAGACTGCATTTTAGAGAATTTCATTGTCTGTATCCGCAGTTACTGGCGAATGAAAGTCAGAGATGTGATTTATTTGGAATACTTGCATTTAATGCAAATACAAAGTAAAAAATACCTGTTTTTATCTTGCATTTAAATACTTTTTTGAGAAAAGCATTTTGTATTTTAATTAAAATAAAAATTCCCAACGTATTTTCTATTTGTAAAATGCAATATACATTTTTGCCGTTAAAAGTATCACCGATCAAATATTATATAAAATGATGAATAAAAGTTGCTCACATTGAAGACATTAGAAGCTTAAAAAGGGGACAAAGAGACATGTCTTCTAATTCTTTAACTGAAGAGAGCCCAAAAAATTCTAAACTTGGAAATTGATAATCTAAAATATTGGATCGATATTGTTTTCTAGGTTCAATGTCATTGTCCATGGAATTTTGATATCAACACCTACTAAATCACCACTTCATCATCATCATAAGGTTGTCAGTCTAAAGACTGGTTGGACACGTACCTCCAGCCTTTCCTACCCTGAGCTAAACTTGGCATTTCCCTAAAACTAGAATAAACCACTTCCTTAACTATATACGAACAGTAATCTAATCTAGGTCTACCTCTACCCCTCCTAACTCCTGCTTCTGCCTCTAATATGTCTCTGACTAGACCTTCATGTCTGAGAAGGTGTCCTACCAACCTATCTCGCCTATTTATTCTTGACTTTCATAGAGTCCTCTGTTCTCATATTCTTTCTAATACCTCTTCATTTCTAACCTTTTCTATCCACGTTATGCTCATCATTCGCCTATAACACCACATTTCGAACGCTTGTAACCTTTTCTTTTCCGCCGCGCTTACTGTCCATGTTTCGGACCCGTACAACGCCAAGCTCCAAACATACACCTTTAACAACCTTTTCTGAATTTCCAAATAACCATTCGCGAGCATAGAAGTGATTTCTTTTTATTGAATGCGACACGACCCTGCGCTATCTTCTGCTTTATATCCCTACTACTCCTTCCGTCCTGACTTATCTGCCTTCCTAGATATCTAAAATTAGCCACTTCTAACTTTTCGTCTCCTATCTTTATATTCGCTCTTTCCTTACTTTTTCTTCCCATGCATACCAGTAATTTTGTTTTACTTTTATTTATTTTCATACAGTACTGTTTTGTCAATACCGTTTCCATTTTATTTAAAGCTATCTCTAAGTCTTCCTTGCTAGATGCTAATACTGCTACATCATCTGCAACTCTAAGCATACTAATCTTTTGCCCCTGCACGTCTATCCCTACAGTTGTACTGTCTTTAAATCACCACTTATCGTACCTTTAAAGAGAAACTACGAAATTCTATGAATTACGACAAAACAGCCCCCAAAACAATATCGAATTGATATACGCCAGTTGTGTAATACTAAAAACTACAAGATATTGTGGTATTTGATACAGAATTCAAAAATGTAATTAAAATAGGTGCTTCCACTTGAAAAAATTAAATCGGTGGTAGTCGCTTATTTTTGGGACACCCTATATGCATGAATTTATCATGAAAAAACCTGCAGCCAAAAATAAAGTTCGACGTGTCCAAAAGAAACAAAAAAACAAACATTTGAATTTTAAATGAATTTGTTCCAACCCACGCATATCCTCAGTGTATGTATGGTGGAAGCAATACGTGATTCCTTTTATAATTGTCCAACTAATTTTGAAAATTTGGTCCTTATATCGCAGATTATACTTATTCCACAAAACTTTTCTTTCGTGTGTTTCTGAAGTAAGCGTTTCCATCGAGCGAGATCAACAACCGCGGGCAGAACCAAACAATTTGATTTTTAAAATATTGCGTGCGATGCGACAACGCATAATCGTAACATTCTCGCGATTTTTGCCTCCAGATCGAACAACGTGAATTTTTTTCAAGACATGCATTGCGGTGATCGCATCGAACGCAAGGCGTCGCCCGCATCGCAGTCTCACGTTAACCTATGATACGACGCGGCATCAGAGAAGAGAACTTTATTGACATGTTTAGACGCACGAATGGAGGAGAAAACAGTCTGTTCAATGCCAAATTTTATGGTGGTATAATGGCTTCTTTGAAAATAGGGAGAAAAGAGGTGGATTCCTCTTATTTATTTGTAAACAGGAAGTGTAAACGTCACTCGACTCTACTCAAAAAAAATGTACAGAGTATCCCATTTTCGGTACTTTTGCGGGCTATATCTCTTATTTTAAAAGATAGAGGTTTGCGGTTTTCGCAATAGTTTGCTACTTTTATGAAAATTTAAATATGTCGCCAGCAGAATTTTCATACCCCATTTGGTTTTTGAGATACAGGGTGGAACTGAAAATTATCATCTTTAAGGCACCCTCCCGTATCTTTAAACTAAAGAAATTAAAACGTAAGCTTATAACTTTTTTCGTAAAATCCAGTGGCGTAGTCAGCTTTTTTCTAGCACCTTCCCTTTAAAATGGAACACCCTGTATATTCTTTTTTATATTTATCTGGCATATTGTTGGCTTTCCAAAAATAAACAATTATTTTCAAAATCAAGCTCAGAATTATTTGAAATTTTCTTTGGTGTCCAATTAGTAGGAGGCTATGACCAAAATTTATCAAAAGATCTTTTTTAATTCTTAGTTTAATTTTAGTTTAATTATTTATTGCAATATTTCAACTGATAAAATTATTGAATTTTACACAAAAAAAAATGTAATTGCCTATCTTACTTAAAACTTAAGTTACAAAAACAATAGAGAAACAGAAGAGAGATGTGATTTTCTGTTTTTTTTTGGAAAAATCTACTTTTATTATTTATCCATTTTTTTTACTCAATATTTAGAAAGTACCTAATGCAAATATTGTGTACATCCTTTTTTTAGAATTCCATTCCATTTCTGTTATTTTTTATTAACGAGATTACTCTTTATCTTACCCTATTTTTCACCTCTCCATTTCTGGCAAGGGCTACAAGAAGTACCCCGTTGTTTTTTACTAACTATTTTTAAATTTAATTACAACTTTTTAATTTTTTTGGAATGATCTAAACAAGAACTATGACTGTCAAATTTTATACGTACGAAAAAATTATACTTTATTGACATACCAGAGTTAATCTCCATTCTGTCGACATGCACAAGCCGCCACTGACAGTAAGTTAAAATAAATTATCGTGTACATACCATCGTTAGTGCAAATAGAACTGAGCTTTTCTTCTTCTTCCAATCTTTGTGACACTCCTTCGAGAAGTTTTTCGTCTCTCTGATTCTTCAAGTCAATCTGTTTATTGGTCATGTCGTCGTGTATCTTCTTCGTTTCTAAATCATCGAATTTGGATTTTGCTGTGTATGGTTTAATGATTATTGTCTTTTGTTTTTCTTCAGCTTCGGCCACTTTATCTTCCACTAAACTTTTTATCGAACTGATTTCTTGTACTATTTCTATTCGTTGGCTCGATGGTACGGTACGATCCGAGGACATCTTTCTTTCGATAACGTGTCTCCTTTCGATCACCGATTTTTTGAATGTCTCTTCGTCGTCCGATTCTTCGATGACTTTCTCTTCTGCAGAATATTTCGTTTCATAATTTTCATCTTTTTTGTAATCCTCTACACATAAAGAGAGTCGAATTACAAGCTAATTACCTACTGTCAACTGCCGAATTATTGGCGCCTCTTCACTAATTTATACTATTTGTGGGACCAAGAATAAATATAACACAAATATCTGAAGGTTCAAAGGAAGACACCATGCACAATAGGTTGGTTGATAAAAAAGTTAAAAATTTATATAAATGCAACCGACTATAACAATTCATGCATATTATAATAATTCGTTAAATTTATTAATGTGCAAGCATTTTATATGTATCTTAGTCAAAAAGACTAAAGAATATTAAAATAAGTAAACCTGACCCGAAGAGAATGGGTTTGAAAAGCATCATGAATAGTAAAGAACAAAAACGCAAGGTTCGCTGGGCATCAGTTTTGGTATTACAAAACCCGTTACAGTATCCAGTATCCGTTAGGCGCATGCGATTTTGTCGCACACAACTCATTTTTGTAAAACGCGCATGCGCGTGACATAGTAAAAAAGCAAACAAACTATCCCGAAATAGTTTTTAAAGAACGCTTCTAATAAACTGATTCAAAAAATTATGACAAATATATAGTGATATAATACGCATACACATCAATGTTTCACCACTAGCAGAACTTTTGGTTTATTGTTTATTAAAAAAACTTACCTTCTTTAACAACTTTGGTCCTTATTATTTCGTTTTCTATTCCTTTCATAATGTTTTCTTTTTCGTAATAAATGTTGTCGGTAATTTGATCCTCCTTCCTCGGTATATTCGATTGTTGTAACCTCAAACAATGTTGTATGATGTCCTCTCTTCCTATCGCTTTCAGCGCACTTTCGAGAATATTACTGTGTCCTCTGTGTCCCGTTTGGGCCCTCCACATTCTGAGCATGGATTGGGCTTGTTTAGCAACACTGTCCGGATATTCTGATTTGATAACGTTTATTTCGGAAGTGGTTAGACCTAATTTAGCAGCTAGTGGGACCCAGTCTTCACCAAGAAGGTTGCTCATATCTGATATCCTTGGATCGGGCATGTAGTATTCGAATTCGTCTTGTAGGAAGCCAGACTTTTTGTATGATTCGGTATCTGTGAGTGATATTGTATCTGCTACAATGTCATCGGGAAGAACAATGTTCAATATGCAAATGGGTTGCTGTGGAGGATCTCCCTTAGCCACCTTTGGCTCTCTCATAAACAAACATCGACCTATAGCTTCTGCATGTTGGTCTTTAACTCGAACTGAAAATGGTAACCGATTTTCTCTAAACGCTCTAAATGAAAATTGGAGCTGCTCTCCGCTTTTTGTTATAGGAACAAGGTTACCAGAAAACTCTACAAATTGAGGTTTTCCTTCCAGAACCTGTAAGTGTTGCATTATTCAATATAGATGTCTCAGCTATTAGAAATAACAATTCGCTACTTTCAATTCCGTCTAATCGTTAAAACATCATTCGCCGTTCCAGTTTGTAATTCGCAATGTAAATGCTCTCTGCATTACATTTTGCTTAAATGTTTAGTCAGCCGCTGGGGCTTTTGAAGCTAGTACTAATTTCAGAAATGCTTGGGCAGAATTGAAAGTAGCAATTTATGGGTTTTACTTTGATATACGCCTTATCCCGAGTAGAATTTATTTTTGGGAACCGGTTGGGTCCCGATTAGGTTTTCCCAAATTCAAATGGGGTCCCAAATGGCATATCCAACCGGTTCCCTATTGGAAATGTAACGCTTTCCCCTTTCTGGGACCAGGTACGGAAAGCCCTAATTGGAAAATTTAGAGAAAATGAATTTTTATTTTTAAATGTATTGAAAATTTAATATATANGCATACGTAATCCTAAAATGTAGCATCGTACTACAGATGACGTTTACCGCGCCATTTGTGGTATTTTATATCACTTCAATTGTTTAATAAAATGTATCTGGAATTGAATTATTGAACATTGTATCACTATTACCATTCTCACAAACAACATTTTTATGACTTTGAATATTGTCTAACCTCAAATTTTCTTCTTCATGTATTAAAGATAACTCCTGATTTTTTTCACGAAATCTTCTGACACGTAAACGTGTAAGTTCACGACGTCTTTTTTGCGATGAATTTTTTAGCATAGTACAAAAATAAATTGTTGAAAATATCGATGTATCGATATATTGGTCACGAACGCACACTACCCCACGTGCTCTTCAAAATGTCTTCTTGGGTTACAATAAAATGAGTCTAAGATATATAGTTAGGGAAATCTCAATTGGGTCCTGCGAGACTCTGATATAGCCCACGTATGAAGTGGGCGAAACACGTGTCTGCGCAAATAAAGTTTTTTTGTGGTAATTAGGGGTGAGTATTGCTTTTAATTTTTAATTAATATTTACCACAGTCTCCTCTTTCTACTATAAATTAAATAATTATTAATTATTATTCAATAAGATTGTAGTTGGGAACTGCAGTTTGGGCAAAGTTTGGGATTGCCCTAAAATACGCAGATCAAAATTCATTGGGCATAGGTGGGAAATGCCCAATTTGGTCAAAGTTTGAGATTGCTCTAAAATACGCAGATCAAAATTCATTGGGCATAGGTGGGAATTGCCCAATTTGGTCAAAGTTTGGGATTGCTCTAAAATACGTAAATCAAAATTCATTGGACATAGGTGGGAAATGCCCAATTTGGGCAAATCCAACAATCTCCAAAATGGACCCAATTGGAGTTAGGGAATTCCCTAAATAAATTCTATTCGGGATGTTTCTATCTACATAATTGAATGAAAATCGTACCTCAACGTCGCGACTTTTCGCAACTTCTGTAAAGTGTTCTTGTTGCTCTAATGTTTTATCTTCTTTATCGTCGGTCATACAGAACACCCTCAGTCTTGCTTCTAATGGATCGACACGTTTGGCAAACACTACGAATTTTGCCATAAACGGAACATGTATTGCTTCTCTGTAATTTATAAAATCCGTAGCAAATAGGTGTGGTGCTTTTTTTAATAAAAAAATATTCTATTTTACCTATATAATTCTGTAGCCATTTTAGTAGCATCTCCTATGTTCCTACAATCCATAAGCCAAAATCGTGCCGATACAGTTGTCGTAAATGAAACGCAGTCGTTAACAAACGTGAGGGGAGTAGAACCGGTAACATCTTCCCACTGGGCTCTGGTAGTTCCACCTTTTATAAACAAAGGAAAAAAGTTTGTGCAATTCATGATTTTCAAAGATTTCAATGTTTTCATAAGAATGCAAGTAGTGTTGGCTCAAACGAAATACATTTCAATTGCATTTACTATTTAAATTTCACGTTCTTTTCCATATTACGATATTTATTTGGTATTAACAATATATGTAAGCGTGTAAACTTTGATTTCAGGAATGGAAAATGGAAGGAAGTGCTCATTAAGAGGTAAGATTTCACGAGTTTTTTTTTTTGAAAGTTAAAAGTAATCGAGTTCCATATCGTTCGCATACGAAAAATTTGCGAAAGTGTATTAATATTGCATGAAGTGGGTCACTAACATGAAGAAGATGATATTTGGCCATATGTTTTTCAATTAACAACTTCGAATGGGTCATTAAAATACCGACCAACAACTTAATGCCCTTTACCGTTAAGGGTCAGTACACAGTTTACATATTATACCACCCATGTAGGAACTGCCGGAGTTGACGTTTGGATGAACTTTGGCCCAACATTGGGTTGCCTAACTATGACTGAACGGAGTTCGTCCGATGTTAGACCAAGTTACCATACAATTAACCTGTCAAGAATGGGTAGTTTTCTCTGTCCTAGATCTGGACCAAAGTTGGCTATATTACCTTCGGCTGATTAATCTTCGGTCAGTTTTGGCATTGACTTATTTTCTATACTTAAATTCAAATAAAACGATATTTAGAATGATTAAATAACTATCGTAATCAATATTATATTTTTTATTAATTAAAGAGACATTAAGTAATAGTGCTGTTCAAGTAGTTGATTTTGAAGGAAAAGGAGAAATTATTTTAACAATCTGTATTATATTATTATTTTTTTAATAATAAAGATTATTAAACCTGGATTGAAAAATTATTAACAAAAATTGTTTTTAATAATAATGAATATTAATTCTATCTGTTAATCTTTCTGGAGCTCCAGATCGTGGCAGAGTTCGCATAGAAATAAAGATGAATTATTATAAATATTTATGGAATTAGTTGTATTCGTCTTCTTATAATTCATATCAAACAATTATTTTGTTAATTTAAACGTTAAATAAGTTTTGGTTATTTAAAATAATTGTTTATTTATAGTTTATTTATAAATTGTATTCCATGGGTCACCATTTATTTTAACTTTGGCAGAAGGTTGGTTGTCACTAAGCCAACTCTGGCATATCTTTGGGATTCATCATTGGTCCAAGGTTGACCTCGTTGATAGCTAGTTCAACCATAGCTGGGCCAGAGTTGTAATTCAACTGTGTCCGAGAGGTCATTACTGGCAAGCCAACTTTGGACCACATCTAACCCAATCGTAGGTACTTTCCTACATGGGGATAATAACTTAATGCCCATTACTATAGTACACTTCTACTCTGTGATTTTGATTCACCACTTTTCTAATATTGTCTTTGAGTTCATCCCAATGCTAAATGGAGCAGATAAACCGGATGACATGCGTGAGCTATTCACAAATATTTTATTTTACCGTATTATATTTGTAATATATCTATTTATTATTTATTTAGGTAGTTGTGTGACAGCTTTTCTTAATGAGTGCCGAAGATAATGAGTAGTCGTTTTTGGAAATACTATAGATCCGTGACCAGGTAGCATTATAATAAATAAAATTTATAATTTATTACGCGAAGCGGCCTGTTTTTTAGAGATACTACTAACGCCCACCAGTGCTATAAGAGTCTAGCTTTCAGACCTACGGAATCGCCAAGGTGTTGACAAACGGCTACACATGGAAGTATGATTTTACACTTCTGAAAAAATATAGAATAAGCGGTAATAATTGAGAGCTATGGATCCCATACCGGAAGGTGTGGTTACTGTTCCTGGTCAATGCTACGTTTTTTTTCTGCTTGTTTTTTTATTGAGGCTATTACCATTTTGTTTAATGTAATACACCTCTTAAAGGTTAGTTTAGGTTATCCTTTTTTGGAATAATAGCAAATATTAATACGTGAACGTAGAAATTGATTTTTTTCTTTGGCAGCGGTAGTATGGATATAAAGCTGATGATAGCGCAGGGTCGAGTCGCCTTCAATGAAAAGAAGTCACTTCTATGCTGACGAACGATTAATTTAGAAATTCGAAAAAGATTGTTAAAGGTGTATGTTTGGAGCGCAGCGTGTTACGGGTGTGAAATATAAACGGTGGACGCGGCGGAAAAGAAAAGGTTAGAAGCGTTCGAAATGTGGTGTTATAGGCGAATGATGAGGATATCGTGGATAGGGAAGGTTAGAAATTAAGAGGTATGAGAAAGAATAGGAGAACAGAGCACTCTATGGATGTTAACAAGAAAAAGGCAAGATAGATTAATAGGACCCCTTCTTAGGCATCAAGGGCTAGTCAGAGACATATTAGAATTAGAAGTAGGGGTTAAAAGAAGTAGAGATAGACCTAGATTAGATTCTGTTCACAAATAGTTAAGGATGTGGGATGTTCTAATTTTACGGGAATGCGAAGATTAGCTCAGGATAGGAATGAGTGGAGGTGGGTGTCCAACCGAAGTTAGGACTGACGACCTTATGATGATGATGACGGCAGAGGTGCTTTATAATCGTTAAAAATAATGATTCCTTCGGTATGACTGCTAGACTCTTGTACTAGCATGACACGCAAGCGATCTGTTATTAAGCGTCATGACCAATATTAAATGATGGGTATCAATCAAATCAAAAAGTTGATTGCCTTAAATCTGCCATGGTCGCCTCGATCTGGAGAACTATTCTATTGTTTATTCGAACGAGATTCGTATACGAATAGTCGATTTACTTGCTTGGACTTGATGTAGCATAATTGAGTTGACATGACCTAAGGTTTAGACCATTGCTTAGCATTCGGGAGGACGTCGGTTCGATTCCGGGTCCGTCTGCCTTGGTCCAAGTTTTTTTGTGGTTTCCATAGATCACTTAGGCAAATACTGGGACAGTAATATTCCACAGATAATCTTTCATTCTCTTATGTCTTCATGTCGTCCGTCTCATCTTTCTCACCCGAACCACCAGTAAGCCATTCCGCCTTACCTTCCGGCGTAGTCCAGAGGGATTGTTCGCCCACCAGCATTACTGACTGATGGGAATGAAACACACAAATTTTTTTTTTAATGAAAACGATCATGCGTATACTAATCTCGTTCGAGTGAACAGTAGAACAATCATTTAGATCTCGTAGTGATAGGGAGCTCGTAGGTCTTTTTTCCTCAATAATTTGATGATACTTTATGGGAGTTTTTTTATATATCGTACTATTACATGTAAATAAGAATTAAGGTTTTGTTTGAACCAACCGCATCGGGTCTGCGTCTATGTTTAGGTAACTATTCGATTATGTATGACAGCATGCAATTTGGAAAAAAATAAATAATAGTAGCAGGTTTATTGTCTTTCTTATCAAAGAGCATTAGCAGTAAAGCAAAATGCAGTGGTTTGAAGCATAAGCCAAGCATATTAGTTTTTTTTTTGTTCTTTTCTTTATGGTTTCAGAAAAGACCAGTCGCGTGGCAACTAACTTTCATGAACGTCGCACGTTCAAAAACCATCTTGATAAATTATGAATCAACGACTGATCCGAGGATCGATTTAGATCAATATATTTTGTAATTAATTATTAAGTATACGAAATGCAGCATGTCTAAGTGATTGCAATTTGTGTTTGGTGAATTATTTAAATTAAGGTAAATTAAACCACTAAAGGCAAAACTAAAACAATAATCGTTAAATCATAATAAATATAATAATTTTGCATGGTGTCTTTCAACTGCCAACTATATGGATATGCATACACAATTTGCACTGATTGTAAAATTCAATTATTTTTCATGACCTTTTTTTTCAAATTAGTTGAAAAACACATGCAAAACGTGTTGTTACAGCCTATAATCATTTCATCGAACTAGTGATGAAAACAGATACAGAAACGCATTCTAAGAGGGGACGGGGGCAGTTCAAAATATAAGTTAGTTACCTTTGAGCGATCTTTTCCGAAACACCCCTGGATACGCGTGAAAATGAAATTTGCGCATTAGTTCGTGTTCGATCCGGTCTTTTTAAGAAAGTGTGCCAGATATTCAGGAAATAAATAAATTAAGGAAAGAACTGTTTGAAACGTCTTTGTGCTTTCGAAATATTTCGTTTTGCTTTTAATCGTTTTGTTAAACATTATTTATGCTTTGAAAAAGCTAAATGCTACGCATGACACAGTCCTAATGCTAATCTTTCTATAAAACTACCTCTAAAACTAATTTTATATAGTATACACATATGTATGCATGTATATAGAGGGCGTCTCACGGTGAGTACCCATTGCAATATCTTGGGAAATACTCCGATTTAAATTTTGAAAACTTGTACAATAGCGTTATTGGGTACGCTCTCTTCAATTAAAATAACAGCATCTATGTATTACTTCCGGTTATATTGGAAGTTAACATCAACTTTATTTTAAACAGAACACCCTGTATATTATGGCGACTTTGAACTCTACTTATTATTCTATGTAGATTTTCATAAGACTTTCCTACACCTAAAATTTACCGTTTTCGAGATATCAATTTTTTTGAGTAAAGTCGCGGATCGCGATTTCAACCTTTATAGATCTCACAGACAGCTTCGACAAAACACAGACCAATTTTTACCTGCCGTCTTATAATATGCCACAAATGGCGCGGTAAACGCCATCTGTAGTATAATGCTACATTTTAGGATTACGTATGCTCCAACAAGGTCCATTTAAATATATGGAAGACAGCAGGTACAAATTGGTCTGTGCTCTGTCGAAGCTGTCTGCGACGCGCTGATGAGATCCAAAAAGATCAAAATCACGATCCGCGTCTGGCAGTTTCGACAGAATACAGACCACTTCGAATTATTTTATTCGATTATGGTAACGTGCCTATCACGCTGAGGTTAGCTACGCCGGGATTCGTTTCAGCAAGTAGATATCCATATATTTAAATGATATAGATGGCGTTTATCGTATATTATTAATTTTTTTCTAAAAAAAGTAGCAGAGCAATAGGTAGCAAGGCATGCCCATTTTACAGTAAGAATGCTGGAGCAAAAATATTCCCAGGAGAGATAGGTATACCCTAAAGCTTCCCGTCCATACTTTCAAAGTGGGTTAATGACATACAGGATATTAGACATTTAAATATTTTAAATAATCGTAAAGCCAATTTCAAATGAAACACCTTGTATGTATTTTAATAAGTCGACCGCGGAGTAGGGGTAAAACTGAAAAGCGCTTGGCAGAGCAGCCACGGCCAATATAGCGGCGCCCATGGTTTGCATGAGCTAACCGTATAGCATTTATATTCTCGCTCATTCGTGCAAGCGCACGACAATTACATTTATAGTCTGTGAAACTCAAACCGAAGATGAAATTGTTGATAGAATAACTGACGTTCAAAATGATTCAATGATTTAAATAAACATTGTTCTCAGTTTTTTAACTTGCGTTACATCTGAATGTTGTATTAGAATTGAGAATTTTAAATCAATTCCAATACAGTAGATTACAGATAGCAACTAAACAATAAATAAAATTAAATAATTAACGATATCAGCATATAATCTTAAATGCATTAGTTCAATGGTTCAAGCTGTTACACATGGGTTTACCGGAAGGGTAGACAACTGATTAATGCTAAATGGAGGGCATATCGAACGATTAAACTAACACTTTTAATTATTATCAGCTGGTATTATTTATTTATTTTACTTATTTGCTGTTTTTACTATTGTTATCTATAGTCTACTGCATTGCAATTCATTTCTTAAAATTCTTCTCAATTTGAATGCATTTTTTTATTTTTCATCGTAACAACAATAATATTTAATAATTAACACTGAGAATCAAAATATTTAATTACTAAATTGCCAGTATAGGTGTTTGAGTGAAAACAATTAACTTGTACTATTTATTTTGAAGTTCTGCTAAGAACATTAAATAATTTGAAAGTTAGAGAAGATAGGTATAGGGAACCATAGTACCATTCGAAACAGAATAAAATTCTACATAAGGTTTTGAAAATACATACAGGGTGTACCATTTGAAAAAATTAACTTACGATTGTTTGAAGTTAACCAAATCCGCAAATATGTAACACCTTGTATGTAATTAACCCACCTTGATAGTATGGACGGGAAACTTGAGGATACACTTATCTATCCCGAAAATATTGTTGCTATCTACCGCTCTGTGTTACTTCTTTGAATAATTCTTAAAACTAAATTTTAGAAGTAGAAATCCCTTATGAGAGTCTCCCTAAAATCATAAGTAATATAAAACCGTCTTAATATACAGGGTATTCTATTTAATATAACGAAGTTAATGCCAACTTTCCATATAATCGGATGTGCTACATAGACGCCGTTATTGTAATTGAGGAGAGCATACTAAATAACCCTATTGTACAAATTTTTAAAATTTAAATTGAATCAGTTTACGAAATATTCTTATGGGTGATCACCGTGAAACGCCCTGTATACACATGTATAATACCTACGTAAACAAATTAACGATTAAAGGCTACGATTTTTATTTATTCTGGTTATGAAAATTCTATTATACGTTATTAATAGTTCATCTACAAAAAAAATATTGTCAAAAATACCCAAATTCTATTAGATAAAGCGAAACAAAAAATTAATAAATAATAAAATATTACATGTGGAATAGAACTGAGAAAGCCTCGACNTTTTTTTATTCTGTTTCTTGTTCATTTCCACAATACATTTACATGCATATTTTTTAAAATTTAAATTGTGGAATTTTTTCTTACAAGCAATTATAGATTTCAGATTTCGGTGTAAAATCGAAATACAACAAAAATAAAAAGAGACGTAAATAAAATCTAAAGGTTAATTAGCGCTATTAGCATGTTTTACTCAACATCAGTTTGACATCGCCATTAACTATACTTTTGTATATAGGTACGTATATACCTATATAAAACTGTGTGCAGATTTGTACGATTTCTTCACAACAGAAAAAGGGAGACAATTTTGATCATTTATTACTAAATAAGTGCAGACAATGCAGCGTAGAAAATTGCTACTTGTTGCAGGATTCAATAATGTTTAACAATGTACTTTTGTTTTCCTTTACCCCTGTTTTTACTTAAACTTACTTATAACTATCTGTTCATGCCTCAGAAAGTGTTCTACTGTCTTAACTTCCTCTTTCCTTATGAATCACCATGGCACCCTCCCCCCTATTGTCATAGTTTTATTACCATTTCATTTCTAACTTTTCTTCGTCATTTTTCTGTAATACCACATTGCAGTGTAGGTACTTGTTTGGGATAAAATTGTGAACAGTATAAAATTGTTCTGGTTTAGTTGGTCTTTTTTTAACATTTTGCTTTAATGTTAGAATATCACCCCCATTATCAGCAAAAGCCGGAATATAAGGTGCTGTCTTGGGTATTTATAGTTGCAACAAAATTGATAATATGAAATCCTATGACATTGTTAGTTACTTAATAGTGGATTAATATGCAATATTAATTTGAAATCATTTTTTTGATTTCATTATTTACCCACTACAAACTACCTCAAATAATGAGTGTTTAGTAGTCAGAACATTGGTGTGTAAAGCCAAACGTCTCGGGTTCGATTCTCGGTGGGGATGTAACAACAGCAACAATTTTTCTCTCATTAATTTGAGGTAGTTTGTAGTGGGTAAATAAAAAGTCGAAAAAACGATTTCAAATTAATATTGTATATTAATCCACTATTATGTAACTAACAATGTCATAGGATTTCATATATTCACAAAGCTTGTAGAAAACCGCATCTCGATCCGACTTACTGCACAAAATTCGCAGGTCCAATGTTTTATTTCCTCGACTAAAATTTCTCATAGAAAATTTAGTGTACAATTTACAATTAGAAACATTCCGAAAATGCACTTTTTGATATTTTTTTCAAGTAGGTTTTCAAAACCATAGCGTTATTAAGTAAAAAAGTAACGTTGTAATAAGTGTCAATATTTTAGATACAATTTACCTCTACAATACAATAAGAATACTAAAGACGAATATTTTTTTCTACGATTACTTTCAGATTATTTTAAATGTTTTAATGGAAACTAAACACATTAGAAAGTCGAAAAGTAGATTTATTTCATTAATAACCGAACATTAAAAATGATTTATTCTTTTAGATCGTTATTTCAATTCGGAAAACGATCAGTAAGTTACAATTCATTTTTAGTGTCCGTACGTCTATACGTTGTCCTGATCATTATTTTTTAATATGAAATGTTTTGCGTCGTGTATCCTGTGCCAATTTATTTCTAGGTCTAAAAATAAAAGTTACAGGATTAGAAAGGGTTTTACGCGGAGAAACTTGGTACGCTGACCTGAATGGAAATTTGACCTCATAACTTCGACATGGTATCAATGTGGCAGGACTTTATTATTTGAGACAGCACAGCGTTCGCCAAGATGACTTGCCCCTCATTAGAACACTTATGAGTAAAAGAACACAATGGTGAAGGTCGCCCGTTCAAAAATTTTGAGAAAGGCAGTATTGATCTAACTCCTTCACTTTAGCTCAGTGACGCAGCGGTTAACACCTTGCATTTAGAGCTATAGGTCTCGTGTATGAATCCCAGATTAAAAAGACTAATTATTGTACTAAATAATGCTTTACAATAATGTTCTACTTATGTATAAATGATGTTGGATAGGCTGGGTTAGTTAAAATTTGCACCACAGTTTTAGGTTAGGTTATGATGAGAAAGGTTTTCCTGATTGACGTCTGTAAAGTGATATGCATAAAAGCTTACGTTAAGTTATATAGGGAGAGGATTCTCTGACAGGCTTGTGTGAAATAATTTGTACCAAACATTAAATTCTAAATTTATATGGTTTAGGTTAGCTTACAATGGGAAGGGTTTCTCTGTTTTACATATGCAAAGTGATTTGTGCAAAGATTTAAATGTCATGGACCAAGGGTGTATAACTACGTTATGGATAAGACTAAGTTATGGTAGGAAATGTTACAAAATCCTAGGGGACCGATTTCATATTGGCTCCCTTGCTTGTGCAAGCGTATTATCCGTACTTGTTATGACCATAGAAGCATAATAGAAAATGCTAGATTACGCTGAAAATTGATTAAATTAATAAGACGTGGAAATATCGAACTAAGAAAATACATGGCAACGTAGTGAGTGTTGTCTTCCATACCATAACCTTATGATCCGAAATGCATCCGTCAAAAAATAAATTAGTACAAATAAATAAGCAGATTTAAAAGAAAAAGCCACCACAACTTCGAACAGCACGCGGGATATCGGTATACCAGCTGATCGTCCATATCTAGGACCGTGAAGGCTGCTCCTGGTTGTAAGAGAAGATGGTCGTAGTATAACTATATTATAACAGGAGCTATTGTTGTTAGGACCAAGCAGTGCTTTTATTGTCATACTAGATAATACGAATAATATACATGATTATATATGTAAACTGCTGTGTTGTAGGAATAATTGCTAAATGACTTAGGTTGGGTTATGACATGGGGATCGTAGTTATTAATATGAAAGTGTTGTACATGATTAGGTTAGGTGAGGTTATGTTAGATTATGACATAAGTTGTACCCTTATCCAATTTATTTTCTTTGATAAACGA
Organism: Agrilus planipennis; assembly: GCF_000699045.2. Classification (NCBI taxonomy): domain Eukaryota; kingdom Metazoa; phylum Arthropoda; class Insecta; order Coleoptera; family Buprestidae; genus Agrilus; species Agrilus planipennis. The sequence continues at coordinate 479,049 of NW_020439506.1, read as the reverse complement.
CGTAACATGATTTGAGCCCAAACTTTTGGATTACAGATTTTTGTGATCCTATACTCATAAGCTTTCTATCGAAGTATCACACACCCTGGCGAGCATTGTCCCAAATACTAAAGGACGGCAAAAACTAATTATACTATCGTAAAGTACGATTCATTTTCTTATATATATGGATTTTTAACGTCGCAATAGGATTTTTTGTCGTTGAGATGTTATGAATTCAAGTTCGTGTTATTTAGGTAACCAATCGCATCTAGCAGTTTCGTAAATGGGTAACCAAGAACTTTATGTTCTTCATCTGATTGTTTTATACAGTAGGATTCTAAAATATTTACACATTAACATTATTTGTTAGTCTTCGGTTAATATTGTTGCACAATATGCGAGGCGGTTACTGCTATGAACAACGAAAACACGATAGTAACATTTAAACAACATTTACCAAACAAAAACTGAACTCACGCGACTTACCGGTGATCGAGCAGAGTAGTCGTAAGGTGGGCGCTGAACCCGAATATTGGTTGATCATCCCCTGCGAATGAGCACGCGGAGCAGGCATACTTAACGTAATCGCTTTATGAAATTTCCTTCGTCTGGGCTCCACTGTTACCACAGGCGACACGGCCACTCCATGTCCGAGTAACTTCGCTGTCAGTTCCGGATCTATCGGTTGGGCCTGTAATTGTTTGAGAAAATACCCTTTTCATTCCCCAATACCGCCGATTACACAACTCGAACAATACCATTAAGAACACAAAGTATGAATGGCAATTTTTGTTACTGTAACATTATAGCAAATTACCATCGAATAAGGAGAACGTGAATTTTGGACCAGGGTAAGATTTAAATTTGTACGAATTCTAGGAAGAATAAAATCTTCACTTTAAGTGTTTATTTAGATACGTTGCACAGCACTCAATTATATTTTGTGTATAAACATTTCAATTTTTTAGTACGTAATAAGGTATAAACGTGTCTCTAACTGAGGACTCCACCTTGGTAGTCGAAAAGTGTTTTAGTTTTCTGATGGTCTTGTGGAATTTTTGGGTTTTAAGTGTTTATTTATTTAAAGTTATTAAGAGATTTGAATACGTTAATGGATTAAAAATGGCGTAGCTATGCTAGGGCAAACTGGAGTAGCAATACAGTCATTTGGTAGTTTTACCTGGACAGTTTTAATTTGGTTCAAAAAATAGAGGTTATCTGGAAAATTTTCCAGGAGTTTTGAAAATTGGTAATTTTATTGATTTTTGATGTGCTTTTTTCGAATTTCAACTTTGCCACCTCGTATTTTTGCCGCTCACGCCGCCATATTGGAAAAATAGCGCCTAAAGCGGTTTTTTGACAATATCTCCTTTCCGACTCATTTTACGATAAAATCAGCTATATACGAAATGAATTTAAGTAGAGACAGTTACCTACAATTTATGTATCTTTTTTTTTTGTTTATTTGTTCTCATTAACACGTCATTAATGCTTCGATGGAATACCAACCAATCAGAACTTCTGTTGGCGTAGGGTGACCATTTATCATAAAAATCCCGTAAAATAGTAAAATTTTTTTAAAATGCCCGGAATTTACTTCAAAATAAAAAGATTATGCATGTCCCATACCGTTCTGTCTAAGGTTAGGTTAAAAGAAAAAGGAAAAAATCCCGTGTATGTGGAGGGAAACCAATTTCTTTTAATTTTGACTGTGTTATCCGTATTTTTTCAGGAAATTAGTTAATTAGTAAATATATTCTTGTTGTTTTGAAGTCATTAAATATACCTAAAAAATTAAGTAAAAATAGTAGGTCCTGTTTGGCAGTGTAGAATCAGTCCAGGGCCCATGTGAATATATGGTCACCGTAGCTGGTCAACAGTGAGATTAACAAACATGTGAGACATCTCAGTAGATGCCACCTGTAGAGAACTGCGACTAATTGTGGGCTCAATAAGTACATATTTTTTAATTAAAAAGGAGCCAAACCCAAAATGAGAGGCAAATCTCTAGAGATGGCTTTTACTGAAGGTTTCTGAGGTTAGGTTGATCGATATTCTAAAATTAGCTAACGATAGATAACCAACAAGTTCGAAATCGTGATCCATGTCTTAAAAGTTTCGACATACTGTTTACTAAGAATTTATTATATTATCAATCTTATTAATTTATTTGTAGGTCAAAAAACATAATAATAAATTCATTATACTTCGTTTAGTTTTTATAGCGTATGACCTTTAGCTTGACCGGCGCAAAGTAGAAAAGAACAGCACTAGGCCAGAAAAGAAAGGAGACAACTCTCGGCCAAACTCTTAACCGGTGAGGAGGGTATAATCCGTACAGTACTCCACGGAATTGACCATTTTATCCACACACTAAAATTGCATTGCTCAAATGTGCTGTTATTGGTACCATTTACTACTGAAAATATCAATGGGATGTTTATTTATATTTGAAGACATATTAAAGGCTTTAACGCTTGTTTTCGACTCCCACTACTATTTATGATTGAACAAAACTTTTGGCAGGTACTGTATGAAAAAGTATGTTTAATGAACAAGAGTCGAGAGTATAATGAACTTTTTTCCTCCCTACCTACGATTTTGCCAGTGCGCATCCAAGACATTGGAAAGGGCACACCGCTAAAGAAAGTAAACGAAGTATAATTTCAAATTCCTACAGTAGGTACGTAGATTCTACAATTTATTTACATTTTTTTGTCATACCAATCTCCAAAAGTTATGTTGGTGTTTGGAGGTTCCCTAATTTTCTCTAACGACATACTGTTAAAAATTGCTCTCAAAACAGAATATGCTAATAATAATAGTACTTACTTAAAAGACTAAACATTCGATTATTTTTATGTTTTTGTCTATCGCAGTCAGTATTCTATTCGAATAAATTAAATGAATTAGACATTACTTGTAAAATAAAATGCAACTTGTGACTCCAGTTTACTTTTTGCTCTTAGCAATTTAGCTACGTCACTGCAATCGTCGATTAAAATATATTAATCAAGTTTAGTGGGTATCAAGCAATTGAAGCAAAGGCATAATTGCCTTTTTATGCTTATTTTTATGCTGTTAAACATGATTTGTTTGAAATATCATAGTCAACATATTTTTGCAAAAATTTTCGATGTATTAAAGCACTTGATGATCTTCAAAGCACATAGGTAGAGCAGATCAAAGTCAACACAAAAAGCAAGGTTCGAAAGCAACCAAAATCATAATGACAAATGGTTTTATTATGCAATGGTATTGTAGAAGCGACAGTGCCATGCGATTATTCATAACAAGAACCCAATAAAGATAGTCTTTCGTGTGAGAACAAAAACAAAACAATAATTTTCGAACCGTGCTTCTTTTATTGAAGAAAAACTTCGACAAAACTATTATGGATGCAGTAATATTATTTAGTAGTTATGTCGTTTTTTTATATTAGGAATATTGTTTAATGATGTAGTTGTAATGATAATAAAAAGAAACTAAATTTATTTGTGTAAACTATTTTTATTGGGCACTCAGTGTATACATGGAAAAGTTAAGTGCAAAACACAACTAGTGGCAAAACAATCACTAATCGTAAGTTAACGTATTAATAAAACTTGCATGTTAAAACGTGACTAAACAATAAATATGTATTAATACTGTTAATTCTAATTTACTACGTTTGTTAGTCACAAAATTAATTAATAATTATCCTTAATAGCAATTAGGTATAGTTAAGTCGAAATAATATGAGCAAGTCGGCAATAAATTACAAGTGAATGTAGATAGATCGTCGTATTCACTTTAACTTATGAGAGACATACTCTGACAGATTGTGGACACGCCCCTCCATAATCAGAGACTAACGTTGTAGAGATGTATGCAATGCAGAAGGAAAGACCCGATAGAAAGTTTGTCGCGTAACGTATACCAATTGACTGTCAACAATTGCACTTAGTAACGCATTGTGTGAGACGCAACGCTTCGAGAATAGCGTGAGAGAGAAGGAGATGCTTAAACGTGACCTGTAGGTATGAATCAGACATACTGCTCTTCTGACATCCTTGTCTGCTTCATGCACATATTCTAACACTTTGGTGAGTGATTACTAGGGGCATTCTCACGCCTATGCATTGAAGCGAGTGCGGCATATATGTCTATACTCACCTGTAATTTATTTCCAACTTACTCATCTTATTTCAATCTACCCATCGTACGTTGCGTGCCCGTTATCTCTTAAACGTAATAATTGCGATACATAAGAATGATTAAGATAAACGAGCGCTTTATGAATTGAAGCTGAATTTCTTCATGCACAACCAGTTTCTTGTTTTTTCGTTTAAAGGTAAATAAAGCGATGGACAAAGGTTTAATTAATTATTATATTATTGTTAGTAAAAAGCAATTAAAAATGCCAGCTTGTATCCAAATTCAAAATCGTGCAAGGAACTTATAAAAATTAAATTTTTGTTACGGCACGATCTTGTTAAAAATTGCTTATTATTGTCTCATTTTGAGAAAATAGAAAATAGTTTCTGTTTGATAATCAGTAGCACATGCATACATACGAAACACCCTATATAGAATAGAATGTAGGTAAGAACAATAGAACAACTAGCAATATAAACTCTCTTAACAATAAAATGCATTAAATTCTAAAAGGATTTAGTTAATTTTCGTAACTAGTCAAATCAAATCGAATTAGCTTTTAGCAGTTAAGTAATTCCTCGGGTATTAAAAATATATAGTTATATCGCTTTTGTTATAGAAAAATACGCAGTATCATTTAATGAACACTTAATTGTTATCGATTCGATTCAAAGAAACGGTTCTTTCTATTTTCCTTTTTTTGTTTGTTTACTATTTAATTTGGCCGACGAAAAAGAGATTCACCATATCAAAGACCACCGCATTTTTTTTGGTATGTGGTTAACTTTGATTTTTTTCAACTTTTCACCTTGAATACCTTTACGAGGCTTAAACAAATTTACCTGCAGGCCCACTTTTATCTTTTTGGTGAGGGCTCCTTGAGGGAAGACTGCTTGCACTTGAGGCACGACGGTGCTCGATACCATACCACCTTCTGGACCGATGGCGTGTACTTCTTGATGAATTCGTGTTACCACTGCGAAATATTGAGGAAAATCGTTGGTCACGATTCTTGTGATCCTCCCAGAACTAGGATCTTCCAGCTGGTTTAAGTCTATATGGATTCATTACAAATATATGAAAGATAGATAATTTATTTTATAATGGTAATTAATATTACCGTCTTCCTCGAAGCTTTTGTTCAGAACGTCATTCATAATTTCGTCGGCCGCTTCGATTGTGTGTTCCCTCCAGGTCTCTCCGTTATCCGAACGAAGTATGACAATTTCGCGCTCTTTTCCGCGAAGAGCCGCAAAATGTGGAACTTCAATAATGACAGGTCTAAGACAGACAATAAAAATTATTAGATATAAGTTACAAAAGTTAATATTAAGTAACTTGTGATATATGTATCGTCATCTACAGTCATCTACTGTTAACTGTAGTATATTTTGTATTGTTTGATTAGATCTTGCACAGACATTTACCAAACACTACGAAATACTACTTCTTTAAGGGCCATAATCCAATTTAGAGTGGTTTCCCGTTGCGTTCATAGTTATCTTTCCTTATAGTACATTCATATTTAATGAATAAAGAGGGTCGATCCCGAAACGAGAGATAATAATCTGTAAATTTGTACAAACCTATATACTGGTATTCCAAAAGTTGTGTCAAGTCACATAACATCTCGTGTCCACGTCTTAAGATATTCAAGGTGAATGGTCACAAATATCAATAAAATTTGCATCTAATATGAAAATTGTAGAGCATTAAATTCTCCACAAATTTTGTTGAAATTTCTTTTTATACGCTTAACCGTTTTTGAGGTAGAACGCGGAGAACGCTCAGCGCTTAGCACAAAGTCGACCGTGAGTCCCGGTAATCAACATATCAATCGTGTATACCATCAAATTCAAACTTGGTTAGGGAATTATTTACAATTCAAGAAATGGATTTGGGTACTGCAAAATGAACTCCTGGAACCGACAACGACAATATTATCACCAGCTCCAAATGAACTACTGAACACAATATTTTGCAACTGCAGTTGCAGATATAGGAAATTAGAATTGCAATGTTCATTCGGTTGTGGCCAGTGTAACCCGCTAGCGTGCTTCAATCAGCGATGTTAGATATACCAATTTCTTGGTATATGTACTGGTTTTTCAAGATTCGTACCATGTACCAAGGCACTACTGTCTTGGTATGCAAACATACCAAGTTCTGAATATTGACCAAATTAACTAAGTCTGCCATCTAGTATGTAATCGAATAATAATTAATAAGTTTTTTTCTTATTTCTCACTTACTTTCAGATGCTTTCAATTTGAAAGTGAAAATTTGAAATTCGTTGAAAGATTAGGGCATATGCGCCGATGTGTTGTGCTTCTTTACCTTGCACATAAAAAGTAAATTTCATAGTGATAGCTCAGTGGATAAGAACTGGAAAACTTCATAGACGGTTAATTTAAGAAGAGCTTGAAGGGTATCATTTATTTTATCGTTGATTAATTATTTATTTATTGAATGGTACTATATTGTATATTATATCCAAATTTATTTTATTGGAATACTATTCTTAAGAAAGTAATACTCATGATATTTTGTATTCCGTAAACATACCAATTTAGCATTGAAGATATCAGCTTTTTTGTCACAACAGTACCAGGTTTTCTGATTTACCTCTAACATCGATGGCTTCAATGCTTCATAGTATCAAGGCGATTTCGAAGAAGAAAGTGGATTTGACCTCGAAATCCTTGACTTGACAAAACATTAAGAATCCCAAAATAAAGGCTTAAACAACTTTAGAGCTTATTATCTCTCATTCCGAGGTGAAACTCCTAACATGACTCGACTATTACATCAATTCTTATCGGGCGCTCAGGTTGTTGCTACGTCTCTGCTCTCCGCAGCATTGCTTAACTTCGGTACTGCCTGATCGGTATTAATATAGTATATTATTCAGTTCCACATGGTATACTGCAGTTAACAGTAAATATCAGTAGGCCTAATTTTAAAGCAATATACAACCGAAGTTTTTCAATTTTTTCAATAAAAAGCAGACGATTTCTCATAAATTAAAGTGATAACTATTGATCATTCTTCCTCTATTTTGTATTCAGTTTTTGTTTAATCAAAGCAATATTGGGATTTAAAGTACTTTATTTAAAATACCACAACCGACGTTTCACCCAGGTTCTTGGGCTTTCTCGAGGCTAGTTTTATTTAGTTAAAAATGTAGTGGTGATGGATTTTGGTTAAGTGGTACATAGTTTAAGATTAACAACCATGAACAAGAATTACTCAAAACATTATATAAATAAAACCCTTAGTGGCATCAGCACTACATTTTTAACTAAATAAAATTAACTTTAAGGAAAACCAACAACCTGGGCGAAACGCCGGCTGTGGTTTTCTAAATAAAGTACTTCTAATCCCAATATCGCTTTGATTAAAAAATTAAAGTGATAAGGATAACCAACGTTACTGTTTATTGATCTCTTAATTTAACACGAGCGCCAACGCGTCAGTGATTTTTTGGCACCGCCCCAATTTCTAACATCAGCACCTTTGGACTGCACCCGTAAATTGATTACAATTTTCTTAAGGTTTAAGGAGAAAACCTTTGGCAGTTAGGAAAGGAAATTATATACTTCCCATGCAGTGATGCAATGATGTCGACAGCCCGATACGAAACTGAACCGATTTGGTTAGGAAATTATCGATATAGATAGTTTGGTATTTCTTTAAGCGACGTCACATACACGTATCCAAACGCTCTAATTTTTCAAATTCAAGCGGTTCAAAATTATGAAAACAGACTTGAAATGAATAGACATGGACCGCCTAAACTAAAGGTAAATCCAACGCAAACAATAAAAAAGAGTTAATGTGAAAATTAATTCAATTTTTAGCCACTATAAATTACCTCAAGTCAACAACAAAAAATTATTGCTACTGTTATACCCTCGCCGGGACTCGAACCCGGAACCTTTGGTTTTACGCATCAATGCTGTGACCACTAAACTACTAGAGATGACAACAGTAATAATTAAGGTAATTTATAATGGATAAAAACTGAATTAATTTTCAATCAATTAACCACCATTGGGGGTTTTATAGTGTTTCATATAGTATTAATATATATTGATCAGTTCGGCGGACCCGTGACCTAATTAGTACGTTTCAACGTTGTTACTGTTGTCACCTCTCGTAACGTAGCTTGGTAGTCAGAGCATTAGTGCGTAAAGCCAAAAGTATCGAAATCGAGTTCCGGCGAGGGTGTGACAGCAACAACAATTTTTCCTCATTGACTTGAGGTAATTTATGATGGATAAATATTGAATAGATTTTCACATTAATTTATTAAACATATATTAACCACTATTGAGTTTCTATAAGTGTTTCATAGAGTATTAATAAAAAAAACAAGTGTAAGGACATTAATCCGTACTTCAAGGAATCTTTGTACTCTTTAGTTGAATGGATTTGCAGTTGTGACGTAAAAAATACGTTTTTTATTATCTATGTGGATAAAAAGTTGTGTTGTGCTAGTTTTGAAGCACGAAAAAAAGTAAAAAGCATATTTTTCTGTTTTACACATGATCAGCTTCAATTAATCAGGATTTAGTTGAAAAGACATTTCCAATATTAACGACAAAGTAATTGATTATTTAGCGGCACAAAAGAAAAGACGAATCCATCTATAGTTCCTATAAATAGACTTCATAAGTAAGGTTGAAAATACATAGATCCCATAATTGGGTTTTATTTTTTTTTTAATTTGACTTCCCATTTGGATGACTAACCAGCCGCCACTGCTTGATATCAAACTACTGTTTTTAAACGGGAAAAACTCACCCCAGAAATTTAGCTCCAACCGGTCCCAGTTCTAAAACCCTACTGGCCAAAGCTTCTCCTTCCATGAGGGGAGGCGGATGGGGTGTCCGTTGAGGTCGGACGTATCTGCAGGTGATTCTTGTAGGACTAGCGGCACATTGGGGAGGTACGATTATTCTTACGCCGGAGTGTCTGCAACCTCTCATCGCTCCACCCCGTGCATCCACCAGAAACGAAACCAAAAAGCTGCACATTAAAAATAAAAAAATACAACGTGTAATTATACAACACGCTACTGAAGTGAAACTTCTTCATACACACAAACATACCGGGATAGGGGTTAAGGAATTGGTTTAATGGTACTATTTGTACACTATGCTTCGCACGGGTGCAATGCTGATAGTAAATATGCTATAGAATGTCTTTATATACAACAATCACAGCTTTTTTTGTCATTAGACAATGCAAACCGGCCGGTACCGCCGCAACCGCTATGTCCCTGCATTTTAAGTCTGTAATATCTTCGAAAATATTCATTTAAATTACATGCTGTAAAGGGCCATATTGATCTATATTAAATGCACAATGTATTTAAAAGTACTTAATTAGATAAGGATTAATGCTGTATTGCTTAAAATCGCTTCGTAAATAAGCCATTATTTCTCGTAAAAAGTAAAGGATAAAAAATGGTTATTGTGATTTACCCCTAAGAGATAGACATATACCATCACGGACTTTTTTGTAGACCTTTTTAAGGTGTAGGTACAATACTGTAGTATATTATTTTGATCTCGTAGGGTTCAGTCAGCGTTTGCAATGTAAACGCAGAAAATGTGTTTATTTACGACATCACATTACAAACCTCTAAAATTATCAGGGTTTCTCTACTCATGTATTATACATATAAACCTTCCTATTGAATTACTCTATCTATTAAAAAAACCGCATTAAAATCCGTTACGTAGTTTTAAAGATCTAAGCATACATAGGGACAGGCAGCGGGGGAAATGCGTTGCATAATTTCGTTACATAGCAACCCGCATGAAACGAACTTACCCTACCGTGCGTAAAGAAGTTTCACTTCAAAAATTGAAAACCAACTATGTCAAACCGACGAATGTAAAATTTTAAAAATCTAAACTTACTTCTTCCAATGGAGCTTCCTAAAGCAGCATTAAAATATAAAAAAAGTTCAAAAATATGTCGCAACGTTTATTGAAACAAAAGGGACGATTTTGAAAGTTAGAATATTAAAATTTCGACACTAATAATTTTATGACAATATTGATCATACCCGATATTGATTGGTTGCTTTAAGATGTCCATGTTATCCGCGGTGTATTTCCTCGCGTAATCGATAAAGTCCTGGTTAATGTGCTGAGGACTAATGCTCTCATCTATAGCTTGAGGGGGTAGAGTATTGCTGTCAGCACTGGTTGCCATTTTGTTGGAATCGATTTTTTCGTCTCTTGTCACATCGATCGGTAGAGAATCGTCTCCTAATGACTTCATTTCATCAGCGGTCAAGTAGCGATAAGCATGATCGGCTAACACTGTGTCTTCTCCTGGAAACAAACAAAATTATCATTATTGACTGTGCACGTATCACGCAGAATTGATACAATTTGGAGAACGTTTTCGATTGTTTGGGAAATAAAAAAGCTGGCAAAGTAATCGTAATGACACAGTAACTTAAAAATTACAATGTAATGGCGTTTGGTGATAGACAGGTAATAATGTATATGTAGGTAATGCGTTTGTGTCCCGTTTGGTTTTTAAAATCCAAGACTTACTAGTCAGAGTGGTACCGTTGAAATATGGCAGATAAACGTGTCGTTCGTGAGGCGCTTGGGCATATCCATCGTCCAATATATCTCCTCCTTTAGTCAGCATACAAATTGATTTTATATTTTAAGCGTTTGCAATAATTTATTCCTTATAATTATTTTATACTTTGATTTAGTTTAGGTATGTACATTTACATATTACAATATTTGTACGCACAAGCAAAGCGAAATAACATATATTTAAGTATATGATTTAATATTAGGTATGTAGAGACAACGACCAAATTTTTATTGCTTTAGTGTATGCTGTTTCAAGCTGGTTTTTGTTTAATTGTATGTTACAAACAATAATAGCAGAAGATTATTACTAATGGGATTAAATAGGAAATAGTAAAACAATTATTTAACAGTTCGTAGCATAATCGTAGATAATAAAATAAAGGTGAGTGAAGCTACAGATCCTATATGAATCTGTTGAACATTTCATCAACAATTTTGACTTCCTCAGCAACTTTTCTTAAGAAAAAGAGTTCGCGGTTAGTAATAAAACGTTTTTCAAAAATCTATCTCTTTGGATCTCATCAGCACGCTGAAGCTGTCTACGAAGTATTCACATCTGTTCTATTATATACAGTTTGACAAAAAGATATTTTTAATCACAAAGGAACCTTATCAAACATTAGTCAAGTCATAATCAGTAGCTTATAACTTATTTCTACATTCTTAGGTAATTTTTGATGAAATCACATATATATTGACGAAACGTTCAACATAACCACACGAATCTCTAGTTTCACATATATTTTTTTTATTGTCCAATTATCCTGCGAACTGTTGCCTATTTATTGTGGGGACGAGCTTTAGAAAAATATTACAAATATCACGAAACAATATGGAAGATTTTAAAATGTTACCATGGGATAATAGTACAAATCAACCGTGGATACTTTAAAAGCAGAACATAAAATACGAAAAAAACAAACGAAAATAAAAAAAACAAATTAAAACAATATGCTTTATTAAAAATATAAAGATCAGTAAAGCAACCAAAAACAGAACGTCATGCAAAGTGTGTCTACAAATAAAAATCTTAAAACAATTGATTCTCAAATGCAAAATGTGCACATTAAATAAATTTATTTCTGCAAGGATTTTTAACAAACAGCTCGTACCTCCTTCTTCCTCGGAATCCGACATGAACGTCTCTTGCATAGCTTCCGGTGCTACAACCCTGTACTTTTCCTCGATAGTGGTTACAGTTGTGGTTGTAACTGTTGTTTCTGTAACCACTTTCAGAGTTTCTATTACACTTATGTAACCCAGTTTCTGAGCAATACTCAACGGAGTTTGACCGTTCTGGAATGAGAAAAAGAGAACAATTTTCACTTCCGTTTATGCTATGATTGGAAGATGGTGACGGAATGTACAGAGAAAAGACAATTAAGAAGAATAGAATTACGACTGTGCCACAACGGATGACGTACAGCTTTCTCTACGGTAGAACAAATGCATGGCTTCAGCTCATTGATTTCTAACCACATATCAAGTGCTACCAAATTGATCAAAAAGCAATGAAAATTAATTGAATGTAAACAATGTGACACCAATAAAAAAGAATTCTTTCGCATAGCAATGTATGCCAGTGTCAGTTGGTGAACTTTTGGTTTGATTCCTTTCTTTTTCTCAAGTGTTATGTTTATATAATGGTTTATAGTTGGCTGACTGATTTTGAATGGTCCAATTGCAAAATTTACTTTTTTTAACCTGTAACCTTCATTGTACCTACCCGCCTCTGCATAACCAAAAGACGTGATGGTCTAGAGGTTCAGGTCACTGCTTTCGGTTATACTGCAGATTGCGCTGATTTCCTTGGATAATTTAGACATGTGCTAGGGAAGTAATATTATTCTACAGATAATCCTCCACTTCCCTCTTGCCATTATTCATCTTTTTCTTCCCGGCCACCACCCACACATTCCCGCGATCATTAAGAGGAGCCTAAAGAGGACCTTCCGCCCTACCCTCGGCTTTACACCACAGTATAAGTCGAAAAGACTATCTACCCACCACCATTAGATGGTTTTTTTGACTTTTTTCACTTCCCCTAACCTAAATGAAATGAAAATAAATCGGACAATTTTTGCGGAAACTTTCAACAAAAGTTTTAGGAATGCAAATATATATAATTAACGGTTCAAACAATAGAGTGGTTTAAACTTTGACGCTCAAATGCTTACAACCAACAAAATCGCAATTATGGCTCCGATTATATTATCTAGACTCATGGAAGTTATAAAAACTTCGCGTCAATCGAGTAGATGTATTCCTCAGAAAGAAAAAACTTTTGAATGATTCATTTAAACCATCTAATGGTGGTGGGTAGATAGTCTTTTCGACTTATACTGTGGTGTAAAGCCGAGGGTAGGGCGGAAGGTCCTCTTTAGCCTCCTCTTAATGATCGCGGGAATGTGTGGGTGGTGGCCGGGAAGAAAAACATGAATAATGGCAAAAGGGAAGTGGAGGATTATCTGTAGAATAATATTACTTCCCTAGCACATGTCTAAATTATCCAAGGAAATCAGCGCAATCTGCAATATAACCGAAAGCAGTGACCTGAACCTCTAGACTATCACGTCTGTACTGCTAGGAAAAATGTAATTCTAAGTCAAAGTTTTATCTGAACTGTACTTACCACCGTGACAGCATTAGGAGGCGCCTTGTTTTTCAAAAGGATGTTAACTATAAGGGTATGACCTTGCTGAGCTGCCTGATGAAGTGGAGTGTATCCCAAATTCGTAGCTGATTTAACACTGGCACCCTTGCTTATCAGAAATCGAACCATATTAATCTGGCCGTAGTGACAAGCTATGTGAAGAGGCGTGTATCCTGATTTAGTCTGGCAATCGACATCTGCGCCAGCCTTGGCCAGAACCTCTGCAACAGGAACTCTATCCTCCTGTGCGCAAAGATGCATAGGAGTTAGACCGTTCTTTGCTTGAGCATCAGGATTCGCTTTGTGTTCCAAAAGAAGCGACGACATGTCATCGTGACCTTCCTGAGCACTTAAATGCAGGGGCGTAAAACCCGCTTTGCTTTCCGTGTTCGGGTCCGCTCCGTATTCTAACAAAGTGTTGGCGATGTCCATCTGGTTCTTTTTCGCCGCTATGTGTAGAGGAGTGTGACCATTCTTCGCAGCTGCATGAGGAGACGCACCTTTGTCCAACAACAGTAGCGCTACGTTTTGGTGGTCGTAGTGCGACGCAACGTGTAGAGGTGTGACACCGTTTTTACCTTGAGCATCTACCGCCGCTTCTTTTTGAAGCAGTAATTTTGCTACTTTAATATGACCATATTTTGCCGCCAAATGTAACGAGGTGAAACCTTTTTTTGTGACAGCGTTTACTGATGCACCGTTGTCGATAAGGATTGCAGCGACCTGTAAAAGAAAAGTAATAACAAAAAATGGATGCACTCAAGTTAGAACGTTGATACCTCATCTTGTCCTTCTTTTGAGGCGATGTGCAACGCTGTATACATATCTTTTGTCGTTGTGTCGACTTTAGCACCGTGTTGAAGGAGCAACATTACAATGTCGACATTTCCTAAACGCGAAGCAATGTGTAAGGGCGTTTGTTGTTCTCTAGCACGTGCATCAACGTTTGCCCCGTTTCTTAACAGGATTCGTATTATGTCGGTCTGTAAAAAAGAAATGTGTGATTTGGATGTTAATTCGATTAAATATTTTCTTTGGTAACTACCAAAAACGTACTGTAATAACAAGAATAGTCTAATTGAAAAAATAGACTCACTTGGTTTGCTCTAGCTGCGAGATGTAATGGTGTTTCCCCTCTGACCGTTGGGACATCAGGATTCGCGTTGTGTTGCAACAGGTATATGACGATATTCATGCAACCCATAAAACTGGCAACATGTAAAGGTGTCAATCCACTTTCAGTAGTGGCTTCAATACCTGAGTATTAAGAAAAAGACTTTAAACATGTTCCATCTGATATTATAGGTATATTTATAAAAACGAAAGTTGATTTATAGCTGCAGCAAAAAAATGAAGCGACACCGAATTTTTATAATATCAGCCTTATTCTTTTTTGTTTGTACGTCTTTCTACAATATTTTTAAACCGAAATATCTCAATTGTTCGTCTGTCTGCTGCCACTGGTGGCAATGTTACTCCAGTTTGATTTTACGATTAGTTTTTATCTTATAAAAAAGGATGTGCTTTAATTTTTTGTATCAATGTGTTACTGTAAATGTCCGAAGGATATACCAGTAAGTGTTAACATATGCAACGACGACTTGTAAATCTGTTCTCTGCTGCAAATCACACAAATAAAAGTTCCAGGTAGGCATAAAATGAGATTAGGTACCAATGTTACCAATTAAAATTTCATTCATATAAACCTCAGTAATATCTCAAAAAAATAAATAAAAGTAAAACTAAAATACTGGTATGCAAGGGAAGAAAAAGTAGGGAAAGAGCGAATATGAAGATAGGAGACGAAAAATTAGAAGAAGTGGCTGATTTTAGGTATCTTGGAAGTCAGATAAGTCAGGACGGAAGGAGTAGTAGGGATATAAAATAGAGGATAGCGCAGGGTCGTGTCGCCTTTAATAAAAAAGAAGTCACTTTTATGCTCGCGAACGGTTAATTTAGAAATTCGAGAAAGGTTGTTAAAAATGTATGTTTGGAGCGTGGCGTTGTACGGGTGCGAAACATGGACAGTGAGTGCGGCGGAAAAGAAAAGGTTAGAAGCCTTCCAAACGTGAAGAGTGGAGGTACGTGTCCAACCAGTCTTAGGACTGACGACCCTATGATGATGATGATGAATATCTCAGTGGGCGCGGCGGAAAGGAAAAGGTTAGAAGCGTTCGAAATGTGATGTTACCAGCGAATGATGAGGATACTGTGGACAAAGAAGGTTTGAAATGAAGAGGTATTAGAAAGAATAGGAGAACTGAGGACTCTATAGAAGTCAATAAGGAATAGGCGAGATAAGTTGGTAGGACACCTTCTCAGGCATGAAGATCTACTCAGAGACATATTAGAGGCAGAAGCAGGAGTTAGGACGGGTAGAGGTAAACCTAGATTAGGTTATTGTTCGCAAATAGTTAAGGATGTGGG
The DNA here is from genome assembly GCF_000699045.2 of Agrilus planipennis. Lineage (NCBI taxonomy): Eukaryota > Metazoa > Arthropoda > Insecta > Coleoptera > Buprestidae > Agrilus > Agrilus planipennis. Next base: position 463,218 of record NW_020439506.1, on the reverse strand, counting down.
TTGTTCTAGTTTTAGAAAAGCGAAAATTAGCTCAGAATAGGAAAGAGTGGAGGTGCGTGTCCAACCAATCTTAGGACTGACGACCTTAAGATGAATATCTCAAGCTATTCGTTTGAGGTTGGAAAATTTAATTCCTGATCTATGATTTTATTTATTAGACATTGAATAGATCAGCAAAAGCAACCATACTTGTGTGTATCCGGACATTTAACGCTAGAGAAAACACAATAGATGACATTAATCATGACTGTTCAAGAAAAGCAAAATCTCCTGGAAAAATCGAATTAGTTGTTCTCGTAATTCTACAAGGCGGCTGTCTCGGATGAGTCTCATGAAGCATGACTTTCAAGTGGAATTATGTAGAACTACGATCTCATATCATAATGCGTTCGGATTTGCATCACAAGTCTCCCAAATTTCAGACTGTGCAATAACTTATATCAATGTAACGTTAAATTTCAATAAATTTGAAAATATTTTCGTCAGCGACGAAGCTCACGTCCATTTAGACGAGTATGTCAATAGTCAAAATTTCTAATTTTTACTTTTGGACAGAGACGAGCCTAGTGGTGTCCCAGCAACATCTGTTGCATAGCCTTAAAATATATGCATGCGTCGTTATGTCAACTAACTGCACTATTGGACCACTTTTTTTTTAGGACTATAAAGACAGAGATGTCTGAACGTCATATGACAACGATACGTAATTTCTTTGCTTCTCAACTGCATATAATCTGCCCATATGGTTTCATCAAGACGAAACCACGTCGCAGGCCACTAAAAGGTTTCTTTAGTGGCCAAAGGTGAAATCACCTTTTGGTTTCCTCGAAAGGTGATTTCACGAAGAGTTTGCGCCTCGGAACTTATTTACTTTCACCAGATTTTTCATGCAAAATTATGTTAAAAGTATCTTCTACGATAGCAATCTTCAAAATTTATGGGATTTAATAGAAAATATCGAAGAAAAAATAATATTTGATTTCTGCACCTCCACAATTTCTTAGAAAAATCGTTAAAACTCTGAGAAAGATTTTGGACAGTGTCGTTAATAAAAAGGCTGTCATTTAAACAATGTTATTTTTAAATAGTAAACTTTCTGTTATTATTGCATTGGTACCAATAATATAATTAATGCGTTTTTGAAAATACCACGAATGGCGCGGTAAACGCCATCTGTAGTACGATGCTACATTTTAGGATTACGTATGCTCCAACAATAGAACAGAACAAACAGAAGATCGAAATCGCAATCCGCGTCTGGCAGTTTCGACAGAATACCGACCACTTCGAATTATTTTAATATAATTAATAATCACAATTAGTTTTACTTTTCTAATTTTAGACCTACACAATTAAACAACTTTAGACTTACACCAGCGAAACTGGATCAAAAGGTTTACTAATATCGGACATTCGCAGTTACAGAAGTATTACGAGCTGATAGATACTCACTTGCTCCATGCTTCAAGAGCAGTTCTACAACTTTGATGCGATTCTTTTTGCAAGCAATGTGTAAAGGTGTGAATCCATTTAACGCTCGAGCATTGGCGTCAGCACCTCGATCTAAAAGCAGTTTAGCTACTCGGACATGTCCACAATGGGCGGCAACATGTAAGGCGGTTAAATAATCAACAGTAACTTCGTCAACTGGAGCTCTGTGATAAAGAAGAATACGTGCAGCATCAACATGGTCTCCTTGTGCTGCCATATGCAAAGGTGCAAGACCATTCTAAAAACACACGTAATGCTAGGATGTCGTAATTTACTAATAGAAAGTATTTTTCAAAATGATAATTACCTTGGTTTTAGAACTTATGGGTGCACTTTTTTCTAAAAGCATATCAACAACTTGCTCGTGACCACTTCTGGCGGCACAATGTAACGGCGTTAGACCGTCACGAGTCTTCGCCTCAATATTAGCCCCTTTTTCTATTAAAAGTGCTACCATATTTGTCTTTCCCCATTTGGCAGCTACATGAAGAGGTGAAATATTATGTTTAGCAGCATAGTTAACATCGGCACCCTTCTGAATTAAAAGATTTGCTATCGCTTCATTTCCATAATGCGAAGCTATATGTAACGGAGTGAATCCAGACTTAGAGGTAACGTCAGGATTATGATCGTTCTAAAAAGTTGATTTGTCGATTAATTTGAACATATATTTGGTAATATATTATAAAAGTTGGTTCTAAAGTTTTCTCCAAAGTCTTTTGTCGAGGTCCATGGAATTTTGCATTTCGAGTTGGTTGAGATTGAGTTGCAATTATAATTACAAATTAGCTCTGAAGAATGACAAAAGAATGCCAAAATGTCTGGAAAAGCAATATTCTATGGACTATTGTGAAAGCTTGGAACCCATCTACACCAGCCGTTAAAACTTAAGGAATACTGCCATAAAACTCACTTCCAATAATAATTTGGCTGCCTTAACATCGTCCTTTTTCGCTGCTATGTGTAGGGCTGGAAGTCTCACTTTTCCTCGAGTATCGTTTTCTAAAAGGACCGTTACGACCTTTTCATGACCCTGTTGCATGGCAACGGCCAAAGGAGTAAATCCATCCTGAAACAAAGGATACTCTTATAATTCAAGATATTTTTCTTAACTCTCTCCATTTTATTACCTCCGTAGCCAGACTCTGATTAGCACCATTTGCTAGCAAGTATTTGACAACATTGTCGTGATTCTCTTGAGCTGCCATATACAATGGAGTGAATCCATTTTGACTTTGTACATTGACCGATGCCCTGCTTTGTATCAAAAGTTTAACAACTTCTTCTTGTCCAGCCAAGGATGCGATGTGCAAAGCAGTGTTACCTTTTTTGGTAGCCGCATCTACTGCTGCGCCCCTACTTAACAATTCTTTTACCACTTCCACATGACCATCTTTCGAAGCTAAATGAAGAGCGTTCAAGCCATTCTGAAATAGATATTATACAAGTCAACAATCTCTGCAAAGGAATTGTTGAAACACTTCCTTGCCGAGAATAATTTATCTGATTGATAAAAAGCGGCATACAGTTTAGTGACCATCTGACAAAATTTGAAAAGGTTATTCCCTGTATTGGTCTAAGAATATTTTGTCCTTTAATGATTTTTGGAAATCCGCTTTGTTTTTTTTTTTCAAGGCACGCTAATAACAATATTTTACCTAAATGCTAATGTAAGGCTTTTTAGTCTAAAAGAACTGCTGAAAATTAGAACCACACTTAGGTTGCTTGGCCCGAGGTCTTAAACCCCCTGGATTATTGCCCATGAGGTCATCTAAAGTCATTAGTTTACACAACTCTAATGGACAATGTGGAAGCTTTGAAAATTTAATTTATAAGTCAATAAATATTTTATTGGAATGGTAGCTTAGAAGTTAAACTTAGCGGGAGGGGTGAAATTTGAGCATGTTTGAAAGTAGTCAACTACTTAATTACATCTGATTGTTTAACGGTAAGTCTGCATTATAGTTTTTAATTTTATCTATTTCTAAAGATTCGGAAGCATTTGTTTTTACTCCGAAGAGAGTACTAAGAAAGAACTAAACGAAGCTTTCGTTTCTTGCGAACGGTTGGAGTTTTGTATTTGATTCGTTAAACATTTAAAATGGTAATTTTTTCTCATACTATAGGCAACAATTTTCCTTCATTAATTTTAGGTTATCTGTAGTATTAAAAATGAATTTACTTTAATGTATTAAGATCGTCGTTGTTGCTGTTGTCACCTCTCGTAGCTTAGTGGTAGTGCAATGGGGTGTGAAGCCGAGGTCCCGGGTTCGATTCCCGCCGAGGGCATGACAGCAGCAACAGTTTTTTTCCTCACTAATTTGAGGTTATCTGTAGTTATACAAAGCAATTTAAAAATTAATTCACTTTAATATCTAAGAAATCCTGCAATTTTTTTAAACTCTGTGTTGTTGAATTTTATAATCCGATTGTTTATTAACAATGACACCACAAATAAAATAAAGCAGTTAGTAATTTAGTGTATGTGAATTATATCTAATCGATTGTATTGATTGCATTGTGTACAATGCAGTATTTTGGCATTTGACCAAAGCCTTAATTAGCATCAAGTTTAAGAGGTTGACATTTCATGTTTTAGTTGCTCCTGGTTCGTGTTATCAATAGACATTTATATTGTAGGTATCTGTAATTACTTGCGCACGTTTATATCCGTTTGATTGCTTTTTAGTAGTCGCGGGGCAACGTGTTCGAATCAAATGAGCGTGTATTACATAAAACAACGTTCAACATTCCCACTTCATTATTCCATGTCTAAAAATACGCGTAGAGTAACCTGCGTTTTGTTGGTACACCACTTTTGTTTTCGCTGTTTATTTTGACAGGTTTCTAGGTTTGTAATAAACAATGTTCAAGTACTACAAACTGAATAGTATCACATTGAGACTCTGTAAAAGAGTTCGCCATTTTGAATCCTGACAGCGCGTATTTAGATCTGATGGATCCAAAATGGCCAACGAGAATATCATGAGAATGAGACTTATGGATAAAAAAGTTCGAACTTGGTTTTGTCAAAAGCTACCTATGTATAATACATTACAGAAAATGTCCTTGAAAATAAAATCGTACTCATATTTAAAATTATTTACAAAATATGAACCTAACCTGGTTGGTTATAATCCGCTTTGAACGCTTCAACTTCAAAGCTGTTTAGTAATCAAATATTCTTTGATGTAGTTTCGATAATACCATAAAATTATGAGTGGAAGTAGAACAATCTTTTAAAATATATTTGTAAAAATAGAGACCCTGCAATGCGTAATTAAGCATTAGAAGTATGAAAACTAGAAAGCTAACAAGAATTCGAAAATATGAAGTTAGCAACAAGGATACGAGTTAGAGCGGACGTTGCTAGTTTGAGCGCGAGATCGGAACTGATGGCCCTGATCATGGCGGTTCAGTGATTATGGTGACACATGTAATTGTTAGTTGGATTAAATAAATAAATATAAATACAGAAAATGTGAAATTGCTAAATGTAAAAAAATGAAGTTAAATGTTTAGATGTTTTAAAACAGTTGGAAAATACTCTTTTGAACAACATATTTCTCTGAATACCCCTATAATAGATATCTATATCAACAACAACCCTATAATCTGTACAACAGTCTAATAAATACTCGGAATTCCAAATAAATTCGTCTATTTAAATAAATGTTTTCTTATATGAATTTACACTTGACAATGGCCTAAAAAGTCGAAAAAATCAAAACTCTTAAATAAACTGAACCTCTAAAAAGGTGATGGTTTTATTGAATTAAGAAATCAGTTAAAATTATTAAATAAGTAAATACATACGTAAATAGAAGTATAACTTCTAATGCAAATACACGGCCCATATTCTATATTTAGGTTTATTTCTTATACTTTAACGAACCAAAAGCTGTAGGGTCAATTTCTCGAACATTATAACTTATAACATGCCCTTTTAAGAAAGCTAGCACAATATTTATTTCCCAACACTTCAGGAAGTTTGTCCTAAGTATGATTTTAATTAAACACATTTTGTTTTTAATAAGTGATACCACAAAAACCGCCTGTATGGATTTGTAACTAAATGGTAGTTCATGATAAGATATTACAATTTTGGAGTTAAGTCTATCCTTTATTCCAGAGATATGAGACTTTAAGGATGCATCTATGCATACTTCTTTTCACACCATTTCAATGTTTATCGATTTGTCTTTTGAAAGAAGTCTCAAAAGCTGCAAAATAATTAAAAAAAAAGCTATTGACTTGAATGCAAAATGATTGAATCTTTCATAATCTGACACCAGCCTTGTAAAATTGTTAGAAAAAATTTAAATATGGCTGCTTAAAGATGATCGCAGCACCTAGAACCTAATTGAAACGTGGTAGCACGATATTTTAGATAAAAGGAACGAAAAACTGAACTCAAGGTTTTACGATTTTCCCGGAGTAAGAAGCGTCACTTATCATAGGGGTAGTTTTTACTTTACTGCTATATTGGATCCGCCACTTTGAATTCTTAAAATTTAAAATCATATTTAGCGACTCCAAAAACGCAAATCCACTTGCTGAATAATTAACAAAAAATGTCTGTATTCGGTTGCAGAAACGTTAGATAAATTCTTACGCAATATGATCAAGAAGAGTGTATCTTCGATATCTCTATACCTAAGCTGATCTTCAAACTTTGAAAATATTAATGGCTTACCATAAAATATNAGTTGTGGTGTTCTAGGTGGATGTTAAAAATACAGTGAATAGAAAAAGTTAGAAATGAGGAAGTATTAGAAAAAGTAGGAAGCAGAGGGGGTTATGAAAATAAATAAGAAATAGGTCATATAGGTTGGTAGACATGAAAGGCTGGTTAGAGACATAAAAGAGGCAGAAACAGGAAGTAAGACGGATAGAAGTTGATCTATAATAGATTACTGTTCACAAAAAGTAAGAGATGTATGATGAGGTCATCATATAGAGAGTTAAATGGAAACTCGTCAATCTTGAATTCAACAAATCATTGTTGTTGTAGTTGTGTGTTATCATTTTAACAATTTAAATAGGAAGAGGAAAAATGAAAAAAATTAGGTAGGCGTTTAGAAGAACACACATTTGAATGAATTTTTTTTTCAGTAGTTTTGTTTACGATTAGTATTGATGTGTATTGGTACGAAAAAGTCATTGCGCGGAGCTTGACCCTTACCCCTTGACCTCGACCCTTGAGCTTACCTAATCAAGTTGTATTTTCTAGTAATTGCATCAAAATCGGAAAAGATTATTATTGCATAAACAAATTTTGAATTTATTTTCTGTATTGAGAAAGATTGACTTAATATCACCTACTTTTAATAGTGCAATCATTTTAATTTTCTAATTCTGATCCTGTCGATACTTGTGGGGGTAATTTTTAACTACCCTTCACACGTATACATACTCATACATCAGGACCGGCGTTAGCTCACTAGCAACAATCGTGATGATTCATTTCTTTTTGTTTTTTGTTTTTTTAGTTCAGTACTGAAATCAGTAAAACGGATTATTGCAGTTAGGGAATTACGGGGAACCACCCCGGCGTCTATCTGTTTGTATGTGACGCGCATTTTCTATTTGGCGCAAACAAACGAAATTTGGAACAATTATTATAGTAACTAGTAGTATAAATACATGTCTGACCTTCAAAAGTTAAATTTTGATTTTGTTGATTTTGGAGTTTGGGTATAATATATAATCTGCTTGATGATAAACAAATAGTAGGGTTAGGTTAATTATTGAAAACAATTAACCATCGTTTTAGTTATTAGGATACATATATTAACAATGTTTTTTTCCACACTGACAGACTATTATTTTTAAAAGTTACTAGATTAGATATTAACCGTTTGCATTTAAAACTAATGTCATCATTTGTCAACAACAATGGTCTCGTGAATAAAGGTTTGCCTTATGTTACGTGAATATTATTGCTTTGAGCGAAGGGGAGAACATGCAGCTCAATATAACATGGGTTATATTCAAAGCTAACGAAGAAGATAATTATACCATTGCACTTGTCCACTATTTTGGGGTGCATACACAAAGGGGTGCATAGTGTGCGTCGCGCAGATTGGGGTGAATATTTTATGTGCGTCACTTTTGCAATAAACTACACGAAAATAGCTGCATTTTGTATTTCCGATTAATTTATTTTATATTACACCGATTGTAGTAAGTAAATCTTTTTAAAAAACAAATTATTTGAATAATTCATGCGGACACNTCTATTTAAATAAATGTTTTCTTATATGAATTTACACTTGACAATGGCCTAAAAAGTCGAAAAAATCAAAACTCTTAAATAAACTGAACCTCTAAAAAGGTGATGGTTTTATTGAATTAAGAAATCAGTTAAAATTATTAAATAAGTAAATACATACGTAAATAGAAGTATAACTTCTAATGCAAATACACGGCCCATATTCTATTTAGGTTTATTTCTTATACTTTAACGAACCAAAAGCTGTAGGGTCAATTTCTCGAACATTATAACTTATAACATGCCCTTTTAAGAAAGCTAGCACAATATTTATTTCCCAACACTTCAGGAAGTTTGTCCTAAGTATGATTTTAATTAAACACATTTTGTTTTTAATAAGTGATACCACAAAAACCGCCTGTATGGATTTGTAACTAAATGGTAGTTCATGATAAGATATTACAATTTTGGAGTTAAGTCTATCCTTTATTCCAGAGATATGAGACTTTAAGGATGCATCTACGCATACTTCTTTTCACACCATTTCAATGTTTATCGATTTGTCTTCTGAAAGAAGTCTCAAAAGCTGCAAAATAATTAAAAAAAAAAAGCTATTGACTATTCAAAATAATTGAATCTTTCATAATCTGACACCAGCCTTGTAAAATTGTTAGAAAAAATTTAAATATGGCTGCTTAAAGATGATCGCAGCACCTAGAACCTAATTGAAACGTGGTAGCACGATATTTTAGATAAAAGGAACGAAAAACTGAACTCAAGGTTTTACGATTTTCCCGGAGTAAGAAGCGTCACTTATCATAGGGGTAGTTTTTACTTTACTGCTATATTGGATCCGCCACTTTGAATTCTTAAAATTTAAAATCATATTTAGCGACTCCAAAAACGCAAATCCACTTGCTGAATAATTAACAAAAAATGTCTGTATTCGGTTGCAGAAACGTTAGATAAATTCTTACGCAATATGATCAAGAAGAGTGTATCTTCGATATCTCTATACCTAAGCTGATCTTCAAACTTTGAAAATATTAATGGCTTATCATAAAATATCATTTCGTTATACGTAAATTTAAATCCATTTTCGAAGGTGACCAAATGTGCGAATTCTGCGTTGACTTTGTTTGGTTTTTAAAAAAGTTATTAGTAGATATATTTTGCTGCGCGTGTGATCATAAACAAATCACACCCACACGTAATAACTAAAATTCTCGAACACTTACAGAGTTACTTGTGTTGATGTCGATGTTTTGCTTCAAATGTTCAAGCACTTTGTCCAAGTGGCCAGCTCTTGCTGCTCGCAAAAAAGATGTGTTGCCATCGGACTGGAAATATAAAAACATTAATAGCACTAACGTTAATTAACAATTGGTTGTATAGAGCAAAAGCTGAAATAAAATCAATTCGCATAAATGACTGGCGCCGTCCTAATTTTTAATTATCAAGGTTTGCTTTATTAAAATAAAAATAATATTTCAAGATTTTCATACACTTCTATTTTAAAAGTAACAAAGAATCATGGCTGCATCAGACTTCGAGTACTCACCACTGTACGATTTCTGTTGAAGCCAAAAGTTGCGAAACAATTGCTGCTTTTTAAATAAAAGTATCTGAAAATCTTGACGTCTTATTTGTATAAAGTAAATGTCGAATCTATTCAATATTTGGCTTATTTTTAAATGATTTTTCAGTCTTTAAATTGTTTTAGTAATTTTTAAAACGCTTTTCTTTAACTTCATTTGTATGCATGTCGTAACAACCTTAAAAATGTTGACAAATATCAGATATAATATTGATTGCAAAATTTCAAAAGATTAAAATGTGGAAAATAAAATTATATAATAACACTGTGTTGTTGAATTTTA
>NW_020439506.1:444228-453444 GCF_000699045.2 Agrilus planipennis | reverse complement strand
TTTATTAAGTAATTTTATTTCATAATAATAAGTATAATATATAATCTGCTTGATGATAAACAAATAGTAGGGTTAGGTTAATTATTGAAAACAATTAACCATCGTTTTAGTTATTAGGATACATATATTAACAATGTTTTTTTCCACACTGACAGACTATTATTTTTAAAAGTTACTAGATTAGATATTAACCGTTTGCATTTAAAACTAATGTCATCATTTGTCAACAACAATGGTCTCGTGAATAAAGGTTTGCCTTATGTTACGTGAATATTATTGCTTTGAGCGAAGGGGAGAACATGCAGCTCAATATAACATGGGTTATATTCAAAGCTAACGAAGAAGATAATTATACCATTGCACTTGTCCACTATTTTGGGGTGCATACACAAAGGGGTGCATAGTGTGCGTCGCGCAGATTGGGGTGAATATTTTATGTGCGTCACTTTTGCAATAAACTACACGAAAATAGCTGCATTTTGTATTTCCGATTAATTTATTTTATATTACACCGATTGTAGTAAGTAAATCTTTTTAAAAAACAAATTATTTGAATAATTCATGCGGACACTTACCATTCTCAGAAATTTAAAGCACAAAGGCATTAGTTTTGAAAAAGCACAAAATTTGATATGTTTCAGGAACAATTTTACTTTTAACTAAACTATATCTTTGTCTAACAGAATTACAGTATTGTGTGTTTCTAATTACAAATAAAGTTTATGCAGGTTGGTAGACAGAGATTTATAAAATTGGGGAAATCAGTTTCCAGGTCAGAATCATTCAACTAATCACTACTGTTGCATGAACTTAGTATTAGATTGGAAAGAATACGGAGGGATGCCAAGTTGACACCGCACCGCCTTGTATCGAGCGATCGATAAGGCGTCGCGACGGCGCGTCTGGTTTCGTCTCGGAAATTCTGTTGTTACATTTTCAATACATTATCCAACCTAAACATTTTTGTTTGTTTCAATGTTTTGAAAAACATATCGATTAAAATCATTTCGTTCTTAATATTTGCAAAATAACGGTAAACATTTGGTTTAAGTTTTACATTTCAAATTTCCTTCTGTAAAACTTAAAACAATTATTTTCTACTTTGTAAGCAATTGTTGTAATCCATAAATAGTAACACCTGACAGCCGCTTATTCATTTTTGTAAAGTTTTATCGAAATCCGTTCAACCGTTTCGAAGATTAGGTCGTACAGACAGATTTTTTTTAAGTATTTTTTGTGCTTTAAAAGCATACATGAGCGTAAAAGAACAGTTATTCTCATAATACAGACACTTCAATTTTATTTATAAATAAGTATGTATGAGTTTTTTTGCATATGGTCCAAATTGAAACACTTTTGGAAACTAAAATTATACGGCATTAAAAATCAATTATGTACGAGGCTAAATATACCTACGTTTTATGTTTTGTTAAACTTTTTGGATATGAGACAAAAATACGTATTTAGCATTAGGGAGTGGTGAAACTAGGAAATTAAAATCGACCACGAAATCGAACAGATGATACGTTTGAAGGTCAATTGTTAGTGAAATTGAGCGGTTTATTTTTAATTGTGACCTTTTATATTTCACCTTACTAATGTAATGTGTAATCCATTAAGCATTCGTTTAATCGCACAATGTAGGTAACTAACTAGCACTGTAAGCTAAAAGGGTTTTCTTTAAAGGTTTCCTCTGGGTCGCAATCAATAACATAATAAAATCTCTACAAAACTGAATAAATCTCGTCAAATCATAACATAAGTTTAACGCTATTATTAGGAAAAAAAAATTGAATAAATTTCGAATCTTTGCAACCAAATTGCTTCACAAACAAATTAATTTTTCTACCGTGTAATGTAGATCGCTTTATGGTCACCTAGAAACTATCAACAGGGCAAAAGTACATACGTACAAATCAATAAATAAATAACAATCCGGAAATAGATTTTTTAGATTAAATTGTGCCTGTTATTCATAAAACTAAATTAATAAAATCGTTCGATAAACAGATACGTATTTGCATATTTTAGAAAAACGAATAATACCTTTATACTAACTTGCTGTTTAAAAATTTGAGTACAAGTTTATTCTTGTTTGCTATGACGGTAAGAAAAACTGAATTGTTGATTTTGTTTTGCTCAAAAACCGAATAAAAGAACCCTTACCTGGCCATTTTCCGTAACCATTATGGTCCCACCGAAATAAAAAACTATCTAGAGAACTATTTCAACATTTGAGCAATTGAACCTGCTACGTTGCTGACATTTTCCTGCAGTATGATCACAGCGCCTACTAACGCCGGGACGGCAACCAATGACGCGACGCTGCCCTAGTATCGAGCGGAAGGCAGCGTCGATACTTGTGGGGGTAATTTTTAACTACCCTTCACACGTATACATATATATACATCAGGACCGGCGTTAGCTCACTAGCAACAATCGTGATGATTCATTTCTTTTTGTTTTTTGTTTTTTTAGTTCAGTACTGAAATCAGTAAAACGGATTATTGCAGTTAGGGAATTACGGGGAACCACCCCGGCGTCTATCTGTTTGTATGTGACGCGCATTTTCTATTTGGCGCAAACAAACGAAATTTGGAACAGTTATAGTAACTAGTAGTATAAATACATGTCTGACCTTCAAAAGTTAAATTTTGATTTTAGAGTTTGGGGGTTTATTATTAACTCCTTTTTGGGGGTATTTTTGGAGCAGCACTATGCATGGATATAAAAAATGTAGGCGGTGAGCACTGCGGAAAAGAAAAGGTCAGAAGGCTGGTGGTGGAGATGTGGTATTATAGGCGGATGTTAATAATACGGTGAACATAAAAAGTTAGAAATGAGGAAGTATTAGAAAATATAGGGAAGCAATGGGGGTTATGGAAATTAATAAGAAATATGTGATGTAGGTTGGCAGACATGAAAGGCTGGATATAATAGAGCCAGAAACAGGAGGTAAGACGGATAGAGGTAGATCTTAATTAGATTACTGTTCACAAAAATTAAGAGATGTATGGTGGGGTTATCATATAGAGAGTTAAATAGAAACTCGTCAATCATGAATTCAACAAAGCACTATTGTTGTTATTGTGTGTTATTATTTTAACATTTAGACGGTAAAAGAAAAAATGAAAAAAACGTAGACGTTTAGAAAAACATATATACATTTGAAAAAATTTTCTTTTCTGTAGTTTTGGTTACGAACAGTATTGATGTGTTTTGGTACGAAAAAGTCATTGCGTGGAGCTTGACCCCACAGTTACCTACTTAAGTTATATTTTCTAGTAACTTAATATCACCTACTTTTAATAGTGCAATCATTCGAGTTTTCTAATTCTAATTCTGTCGATACTTGTGGGGACAATTTTTAACCACCCTTCACACGTACACATATATATACATCAGGACCGGCGTTAGCTCACTAACAACAATCGTGATGATTCGTTTCTTGTTGTTTTTTGTTTTTTTTTTTAGTTCAGTACTGATATCAGTAAAACGGATTATTGCAGTTAGGGAGTCACGGGGAACCACCCCGGCGTCTATCTGTTTGTATGTCACGTGCATTTTTGATTTTGGTGGTTTATTATTAACTACTTTTTGGGGGTATTTTTGGAGCTGGGCTATGCATGGATTTGAAATGTGGGCGGTGGGCGGTGGGCGCTGCGGAAGAGAAAATGTTAGAAGGATGGTGGTGGAGATGCGGTGTACTAGGTGGATGTTAAAAATACAGTGAATAGAAAAAGTTATAAATGAGGAAGTATTAGAAAAAGTAGGGAAGCAGAGGGGGTTATGGAAATTAATAAGCAATAGGTCATATAGGTTGGTAGACATGAAAGGCTGGTTAGAGATATAATAGAGGCAGAAACAGGAAGTAAGACGGGTAGAGGTAGATCTAAATTAGATTACTGTTCACAAAAAGTAAGAGATGTATGATGAGGTCATCATATGGAGAGTTCAATTAAAAATCGTTGATCATGAATTCAACAAATCATTGTTGTTGTAGTTGTCTGTTATCATTTTAACAATTTAAATAGGAAGAGGAAAAATGAAAAAAATTAGGTAGGCGTTTAGAAGAACACACATTTGAATGAATTTTNAGTTGTGGTGTTCTAGGTGGATGTTAAAAATACAGTGAATAGAAAAAGTTAGAAATGAGGAAGTATTAGAAAAAGTAGGAAGCAGAGGGGGTTATGAAAATAAATAAGAAATAGGTCATATAGGTTGGTAGACATGAAAGGCTGGTTAGAGACATAAAAGAGGCAGAAACAGGAAGTAAGACGGATAGAAGTTGATCTATAATAGATTACTGTTCACAAAAAGTAAGAGATGTATGATGAGGTCATCATATAGAGAGTTAAATGGAAACTCGTCAATCTTGAATTCAACAAATCATTGTTGTTGTCGTTGTGTGTTATTATTTTAACAATTTAAACAGGAAGAACAAAAATGAAAAAACTTAAGTAGACGTTTAGAAGAACACACATTTGAATGATTTTTTTTTCAGTAGTTTTGTTTACGATTAGTATTGATCTGTATTGGTACGAAAAAGTCATTGCGCGGAGCTTGACCCCACACTTACCTAATGAAGTTGTATTTTCTAGTAATTTCATCAAAGCTTATTATTGCATAGACACATTTTGAATTTATTTTCTGTATATTGCAACTGCTTAAGAAAGATTGAATTAATATCACTTACTTCTAATAGTGCAATTATTTTGAGTTTTCTAATTTTATGTATGAACTCCGTTTTAAGTATGAGAAACTGTAGGAAGCAAAATCGTGACACGATAGAGCGTAACTGCTAGACATGTATATGCGTCGATAATAAAAACGACGATTTCTTTTTTTAATGCAACTGGATCGTGTATTGAATTGCTTACCTCATAAGGCTCTAGTTACATATGGAGATACCTACGACAGCAATAAATTATCCTAAAAATATACGTGAACATACAATAAAGGTATCTTCTATTTAATTAGTTTGATTCGTGTTGAACTAGGTCATACTTATTAAAATAACCGTCCTGTAATTCAATAATATATGTTGTATCAGCGATGTCGAATTAATGCTGATGCGGTTGTAAAAATATTGTAATAGATTTTATCACTTGATAAAAATCATCTTCTAAGCGAAACAAACCCTACTTCACCACTCAATAAAATGAAATATTGACGGTTCCGAGTTTTGGTATGAAAAAGGCTCGATTTTTTTTTCTTTTTTGTTTTCTTCATAAATATTCAAAAATTCAGAACAAAATACTCAAAATAAAAAAAAGGCTCGAATTTTTTTTCTTTTTTTTTTCTTCATAAACATTCAAAAATTCAGAAGTAGTATAAATACATGTCTGACCTTCAAAAGTTAAATTTTGATTTTGTTGATTTTGGAGTTTGGGGGTTTATTATTAACTCCTTTTTGGGGATATTTTTCGAGCAGGTCTATGCATGGATTTAAAATGTGGGCGGTGGGCAATGCGGAAAAGGAAAGGTTAGAAGGCTGGTGGTGGAGTTGTGGTGTTCTAGGTGGATGTTAAAAATACAGTGAATAGAAAAAGTTAGAAATGAGGAAGTATTAGAAAAAGTAGGAAGCAGAGGGGGTTATGAAAATAAATAAGAAATAGGTCATATAGGTTGGTAGACATGAAAGGCTGGTTAGAGACATAAAAGAGGCAGAAACAGGAAGTAAGACGGATAGAAGTTGATCTATAATAGATTACTGTTCACAAAAAGTAAGAGATGTATGATGAGGTCATCATATAGAGAGTTAAATGGAAACTCGTCAATCTTGAATTCAACAAATCATTGTTGTTGTCGTTGTGTGTTATTATTTTAACAATTTAAACAGGAAGAACAAAAATGAAAAAACTTAAGTAGACGTTTAGAAGAACACACATTTGAATGATTTTTTTTTCAGTAGTTTTGTTTACGATTAGTATTGATGTGTATTGGTACGAAAAAGTCATTGCGCGGAGCTTGACCCTTACCCCTTGACCTCGACCCTTGAGCTTACCTAATCAAGTTGTATTTTCTAGTAATTGCATCAAAATCGGAAAAGATTATTATTGCATAAACAAATTTTGAATTTATTTTCTGTATTGAGAAAGATTGACTTAATATCACCTACTTTTAATAGTGCAATCATTTTAATTTTCTAATTCTGATCCTGTCGATACTTGTGGGGGTAATTTTTAACTACCCTTCACACGTATACATACTCATACATCAGGACCGGCGTTAGCTCACTAGCAACAATCGTGATGATTCATTTCTTTTTGTTTTTTGTTTTTTTAGTTCAGTACTGAAATCAGTAAAACGGATTATTGCAGTTAGGGAATTACGGGGAACCACCCCGGCGTCTATCTGTTTGTATGTGACGCGCATTTTCTATTTGGCGCAAACAAACGAAATTTGGAACAGTTATAGTAACTAGTAGTATAAATACATGTCTGACCTTCAAAAGTTAAATTTTGATTTTAGAGTTTGGGGGTTTATTATTAACTCCTTTTTGGGGGTATTTTTGGAGCAGCACTATGCATGGATATAAAAAATGTAGGCGGTGAGCACTGCGGAAAAGAAAAGGTCAGAAGGCTGGTGGTGGAGATGTGGTATTATAGGCGGATGTTAATAATACGGTGAACATAAAAAGTTAGAAATGAGGAAGTATTAGAAAATATAGGGAAGCAATGGGGGTTATGGAAATTAATAAGAAATATGTGATGTAGGTTGGCAGACATGAAAGGCTGGATATAATAGAGCCAGAAACAGGAGGTAAGACGGATAGAGGTAGATCTTAATTAGATTACTGTTCACAANAATTCAGAACAAAATACTCAAAATAAAAAGGCTCGAATTTTTTTTCTTTTTTTTTTCTTCATAAACATTCAAAAATTCAGAACAAAATACTCAAAATAAAAATTAAATGTATCAAGTAAAATATAAATGCAAATATGTATAATTATTGGCTCCAATAGGTTACAGGCCAGGCAAAATCTTCACTGATTATAGAAATTGCACATTTCGATGTATTTTTATGTTGCACAAGCGAAAATGCACAAGTTGGTGAACGTGCAGTATATATTTATATCTGAAAATATCTTCTGCTTCTTTGAAAATTAAACTAAATTAACCGGCGTCTCAAAATATTTAGAACAAAGCGTGAAACCCCTTAGAAACTTTAAATTGGACTTATTGAACTTATATTACTTTATTATTTATTTGAAAAAAATGGCTCAAAATATTTGCATGAATGTTTTTTTAAACGTCGTATTTAACTGGCCACTGGGGTACTGTTGAAAGATTACCCTGAAGTCAAGGCTAACCGCAGTAGAATAGCTTTTCCCGAGAAAAAAATGGTTTTTGAAATGGTCGAATAATAATTCATCGATATTTGCAAAACATGCTTCTAACAGAAGCGGGTCAGTGTTAAAAATAGCGCCATTACGTGATTAACCAAAAACCCGACGTTTTCAAGAGTTACCTATCTGTTTATATTTATACGGGAAAACATACACACATAAAAACTATATTTAAGAAGGAAACTACCGAAAAATAAAAACAAAAACGTTCAGCTGCTCTAAAATGCAAACTCAAGTTCAAATAAAATTGTTATATTACATTGATACATATCTAAGTATTAGGTAGTTCTTTTTAGCCGTACAAAAAATAAATCGACAATCGAACAGATCAAGATAGAAAATTGTATTTTATATAATTCATAATGGATAGTAAATTCGGTCGAGCGCTTTTTTTATTAGAACGATACCTTAAATAATTAAACCTTTTATTAAGTAAATATATTTATAGACATTTTATACTAGCTTTAATCTGCATAAAACTATTTCTAATGACATATAAAAATTGCAATTGTTTTAACCACTAAATAATTAAAGAGAACAGCCTTAGTCCCTCCGCACAACCTCTCGTTTGTGTCTGTATAAAATCCTTATAAAAACGGTTCAGTCATTTCAAAAATTAGCCCATACAGAGAGGCAGACTGACAAAAAGTCGTTTATATAGAAGCCAGCCTGCTAGTTGGATGCTGTTAATAAATACAAACCCAACCTTATTTGTTTAAGTTTTCTTAGTTTAGGTTCGGGTTGGGTTAGGTTACCTTAGCTTTTATGTAGTATTCGATTAATTACCTACTACGTGAAAGTCAGCTGCATATTTTATGAATTAAGAGATTACAGAGTACTTACAAGAAATATGCAACTAAGTACATTTTTTTAGCGTAACAAATATAGATAATAAATAAAAAGTTTTCTATTATTATAATAAAAGAGGTTAAGATACCGATTAAAGATTTTTACCGTATCTTGCGGTCAATTAACCGATAATTAAATTAAACGTAAATATAAACATAGAGACTATTTCTTACCTCTAAACTAGACAGCGATGGCGATAACTTTTTAATCATCTTCATGAGCTTAGCGTTTTAATAGAGATCACAAACACCATACACATATCAACACATTATTGCAAAACAATAAAAAATATTATTGTTATCGGAAACAGATAATAATTAATTCATTTCGTTTGAATCAAAATAAACTTCAAAATATATAAAGAGCTCTTGATATTACGATAATAAGTTCACTTAATAACAAACTTTTTTTGCACTAACGATTAAGAACGTCGCTTTTTTTTTCGGAAAAGGTAAATCAGTTATCGTCGCGACGCATCCGACGCGTATTCGCTCGTCAACTGTTTGTAGTACTGGCGAATTTACGGATATATTTTTAGAAATGGACACATGGTCTATTTTCAAACCAAGGAATTAAGAGCTAGTATGTATGGGAGTTTATGATAGAAATGTGGCAAAGACGTCGGACGATATTTTCAAAATTAACTTTTATTCGCGCCTTTGATTTTTGAGCGCTTGTTAATAAAACCGCACGAATGAACTATGAGCTATGTCTACGTATATATGCACACACAATGTCTACATACAGAGCGGTCCAATAGTGTCATCAAACACAGCAGCTAGTTATTAAAAAGGAGTTGGATGAAAGTTTAATAGACGGTTATAAACTTATACGAGGTCTATTGTAAAAGTACCGCGAATTTTGTGTTTTTTCAAAAATTACACAGGTCTGCGATAAAAAAGTTTTTTGTATAAATTTATCTTAAGCATGTAAATGTTGGTCTATATTTTGCAAATATAAACTTTGTTTTAACGTATCACGTCACATTTTTTTTGTATGTAGATTAATATATGTA
>NW_020439506.1:432602-444169 GCF_000699045.2 Agrilus planipennis | reverse complement strand
TTGGTTAATGTTTAATTTAATATGACTGAGCATTATATTGTCTTTTACTTTATTTTAGATAGTCTGAAAGTAACTATAATAGTTTACACCGCCTGAAAAAAAAAACAGTTTATAGCGGGTCATTATTGAGAGAGAATATTAACGTGTATAAAAGATTGTGTTTCATTTATCTTTAACTATGACTTCTCGGAGCATGTATTTTTTTTACATTTGCGGACAATATACAATAGTTAAGCAAAGATTGAATATAACAGACTTTGTAAAAAATGCTTATTAAACTTACTTCAGAATGAAGTTGTCTCACCAAGATAAACACTGGGTTACTATAAAATATGCGGGTTATGTGTTGAAGTGTTAAGACAGTGGACTTATGGTACATCAAAATCATTGTTGTTCGGTATTTCTATGTCCAAATTAGACTGCAATTGGAAGTCGGAGTGAAAAATATCAATTAATACGAGTTTGAATGATCCCGAAAAAGTATTGCTTTCACCACTTTACTTTAAAATTGGTTTGATCAAACAGTTTATAAAGGTATTTCGACATGATCAACGGTGATTATTTCATGTTTAGATACCGAGGTAATTATCTACATAGATTTTAAGCATATAAAAAATCGTAAGGACACAAAAAATTACTTTTTAAGAAAAAAGTCAATTCAAAAACCACGTTTTTTGACGTGACAACGTCTTATAATTCGATGGAACCGGCTGCACGCACGAAAAAACATGACTCATGCGGCGTTACCTCGCTCTGAGGCGTTCCATTTAANTTGTAGTTGCATCTTTTGATTGGTTTTAGTGTTCAGTAGCCATAAATTCAACAACTATAAAATATATTTGTAAATACCGTACAATAGTGTTATCTTTATTAGAGTTCCTACTATACTAATAAAGCATTATTTTATGACAGCAACAAGATAAATTTGTTTTATAACTCGGTGCTCATTTACACGTATCCGTTGCAATACTATAAAATTAAATACTTACCTATGATAATGTGTTTAAGATGCAATGTTTTAAGAGCAAAATAATTTTAAAAATTAAATGGAAGACACCCCTAATTACCATAAAAAAAATTATTTGAGTCGCAGTCTCGCGTTGATAATGCCCACGTATGAGAGGGCGAAACACGTGTCCGCTCAAATAAAGTTTTTTTGTGGTACTTAGGGGTGAGTCTTCCTTTTAACTTTTGATTAATATTTACCACAGTCTCCTCTTCCTACTTTAAAATAATTTTAGTTTTTGCTTTCATTTTTAAATTATCCATAAGGTTAATGTACTGGAACGTTAGATTTAGGTGAAAGACTTCCTAGCTCCCTTAACAACGCTACTTTCAAAAATATCAAACGAACAAATTTTTCCAGAGAAAAGAAAGTCGTTGTGATTTCGTACCCGAAAACATCTCTAGAGTCCCAAACCAGTCTCAGTCCAAATTTTCATAAAATTCAATATCCAGAAGTCAATTTAAGTTTCAGTTTAATTTCAGTTTAAACAGAAGAATAACCCGGATTGTAATTATGTGTTATTTATTAATTCATAAATAACTATTTTGACATTTTTAATTATTAATAGTGGTTAATATGAAATATTAATTTAAAAATTCGTTTTCAATTTTCCATCCACCACAAACTATCTCAGGTTAACGAGGAAAAATTTTTGTTGCTGTTGTCACACCCCCGAAATGAATTTTCACATTAATATTTAATATCTATTTTGTCCCCTTCAGAGTAATGCCACCAAATATTATACACTTCTGCCAACGTTTTTTCCAATCGTGAAAGCACTTCAAAAAATCATTTTTTGTGATCTTGTTCAGCTCCTCTTTCGATGTCGTCTTTATCTCCTCAATCATGACGTAGCGTCGTCATTTCATAGGCCTCTTCAGTTTCGAGATCAAGAAAAAGTCGTAAGGGGCCGGATCTGGGGAATACGGTAGCTGCGGCATAATTATTTATTGTTTTTTTATTCGCGCACAAGCAACGATGTGCGAGCAGGAGCGTAATCATGGCGCAAAAGCCAATTTCTGTTCTTCCACAAAACCGGGCGTTTCGGACGGTTTGCTTCTCCCAGATTGCGCATAACTTGCAGGTAATATTCCTTATTGACCGTTCTACCCTGTGACAAGAACTCATAATGCACCACGCTCCTGCAATCGAAGAAAACTCTAACTCGACTCACTCACACTCGACCTAACTTGAAGCGCTTTTTTCCGTCTTGCCTCGAACGGCAACTTCCATTGGTATGATTGATTGAGCTTTGAATTCCACGTCATAACTATAAGTCTATCAGCTTCATAGCAATGTTAACGCGAATCTGTTTTTGGTTAAAATTGAGCAATTTTGGTACAAATTTTGTGACGACCCGTCTCATGTCCAAATTATTGGCAAAACTCGAATAACAGGAGCCAATCGATATGCTTAGGTCCTCAAAAACTTCTCTAACGGTGATTCGACGATTGGCCAGTAGTTCTCGGCCCTGTGATTACATTTTGTATCTGCGATAAACGTTTCTTTGGTCCAATGCAGCTTCACCATATGCCACAGTCAACATTCGGAATGCGTCCGCGCACTTAATTTTGTTTTTCTCACAAAAAACAAACTTTTTGAGCAGACCGCGTATAACGAGTAAATATTGTATAAGCTTACTACGAACCAAACAGAGTTATTTTTTATGTTTTTTTTTGAAGTGCAGCTTTTTTGGTCACTCACACTATTTTAAGTAGTTGCATTTACATGTATCGTGTGATTCAAGGTCTATGGTCATAAAAATAAGGGATTTTATTTGGAACCTTGTATGTTTTCTAATCATTAGCTCATGTTTCTTTAAATACGAAAACACTGGAAATATGTCTCTCTCTCTCTCTCTCAAATTATCTAGCACATTTTACGTTTTATAATTTCTCTATAGATAACAATGCATAGACCAAATCAAAAGCTTGGGTTTTACATTCTTTCAGTTTCATTGGGTTCACCCTATATTTAATTTTTTATAATTTCACTACCTTTCGAGATTGCGATGTTTAAAAAGCAACAATACTAATTTTTACAGATAAAGTTATGATTAATTTTTAAGTCAAATAATTTCAGCAGAAAAAAGGGAGAAAGGTTTATTTCAAGGTAGTGCCGCAGTTCCGCAGCACTTCTACACCATCCGCCTCTCATTAGCATTATGATTTGTATCACCGATTGTGATTAGTTGGTAAATCTGGTAAAACAAATACAATGAAGAATGTTGCAGTACATTCAATCTCATCATCATCATAAGGTCGTCAGTCCTAAGACTGGTTGGACATGTACCTCCATTCTTTCATATCCTGAGCTAATCTACACATTTCCCTAAAACTAGAACAACCCACATCCTTAACCATTTGCGAACAGTAATCTAATCTAGGTCTACCTCTACCTCTACCCCTCCTAACTCCCGTTTCTGTCTCTAATATGTCTCTGACTAGACCTTCATGTTTGAGAAGGTGTTCTACCAACCTATCTCGCCTATTTCTTATTGACTTCCATAGAGTCCTCTGTTCCCTTATTCTTTCTAATATCTTTTCATTTCTAACCTTCTCTGTTTACGGTATCTTCATCTTTCACTTGTAACATCACGTTTAACCTTTTCTTTTCCACAGCGCCCAACGTCCATGTTTTGCATCTGTACAGCGCCGCGCCCCATACATACACCTTTAACGGTCTTTTTCGAATTTCTAAATTAACCGTTACTGTTATTCAAAAACAATTGAAAAACAAAGGAAAAAATTATTCATCACAATAACGTTTAGTAATCGATAAAAAGNAGGTAGTTTTAATTTCGTGTGATATGTTAGCGAATACCGGAATAATTTTGTTGTTAAGAGATATACTTTTACAGAAAAAATGTATAAAACGTTTAATATAGAATAATTTTGTAGTTGCATCTTTTGATTGGTTTTAGTGTTCAGTAGCCATAAATTCAACAACTATAAAATATATTTGTAAATACCGTACAATAGTGTTATCTTTATTAGAGTTCCTACTATACTAATAAAGCATTATTTTATGACAGCAACAAGATAAATTTGTTTTATAACTCGGTGCTCATTTACACGTATCCGTTGCAATACTATAAAATTAAATACTTACCTATGATAATGTGTTTAAGATGCAATGTTTTAAGAGCAAAATAATTTTAAAAATTAAATGGAAGACACCCCTAATTACCATAAAAAAAATTATTTGAGTCGCAGTCTCGCGTTGATAATGCCCACGTATGAGAGGGCGAAACACGTGTCCGCTCAAATAAAGTTTTTTTGTGGTACTTAGGGGTGAGTCTTCCTTTTAACTTTTGATTAATATTTACCACAGTCTCCTCTTCCTACTTTAAAATAATTTTAGTTTTTGCTTTCATTTTTAAATTATCCATAAGGTTAATGTACTGGAACGTTAGATTTAGGTGAAAGACTTCCTAGCTCCCTTAACAACGCTACTTTCAAAAATATCAAACGAACAAATTTTTCCAGAGAAAAGAAAGTCGTTGTGATTTCGTACCCGAAAACATCTCTAGAGTCCCAAACCAGTCTCAGTCCAAATTTTCATAAAATTCAATATCCAGAAGTCAATTTAAGTTTCAGTTTAATTTCAGTTTACTCAGAATAATAACCCGGATTGTAATTATTCATTACTAAATCGTTTTTTGCGTAAATTTTGCATATTTACGAGATTTCAGCGTCAAATCAGATTTTTTTACGCTTCCCGTACGTCGGTGCTTAAAATATTTAAACCGTTCTCTATAATTTCGCCATTTATACTGAAAAGCGACTCTATAAAGTGTAAAACAATTCAATTCGGGGTTGATATTACTGAGGCCACCATTCGAGCGTTCATATTAAGCAGTACGCCCTATTATCAATCAAATGTATTTTTTAGGAGTTTTCCTTAATTAAACTAATAGCCTACAACAACAAACACGAGCCCAGATCGCAGCGTTAGACGCAACACATCGCCATTATTCACTAGCCAAAAATTTACCCTTCATGTGTTTATTTAATTACTTGAGGCCTAATAAGACACCTACAAATCTTAGACGGTATTATTATTCATGAGATATAACTTATATAAACGATCCAAGTAGTATTTCCGATACTAAAATTGAAAATTAGAAAGCTACATACCATTTTATATAACAACAAAGTATTTACAACACTTGAGGAAGGAGTTTCTTGTTAGGCTTTAAAAATGGATAAACGATTAGTGTTGGACTTCATTGTATCGTAGTGGAACAAAAACTTTCTATAATAAATTTTCGAAATGATTTTAGCCTTTGCTGCATAAATTTAAGTTTTTTGAAGTGAAACTTCTATATAGACGGGGTATTACAATTTTTTCTGTCACGAAAAAGCGTTACGGCCGCGTGGAGAGGTAGACGGTATATCGTGTAGTAAGTGGCGGCCGCGGCGGATGGAGTGAAATGCGGCGGAGAGAGGGGGCAACGGCTGTATTAGATGGATATAATGCGCAGCCGTGCGGAGAATCCGCTAGAGTCCCGACGACGTGTGCTGTGCTCAGCTGTTGTTTTTTTAGCCTTGCTCTCCACGTTGCTGGGCATCATTGCATCTATTTGCGGTCTGTGTATAAACCAAAGCTTAATTTGCAGTAAACCCGTGAAAACGAAATGTGTGCTGGGACACATAGTAGAAGTGAAAAACGCATGGCAAAAAGTGGGAAAACGAATCGTAACAAAATTTTTACTTCAATTTTTACGGGCAGATTGTTAACGTACTTGTCCAATTTGAAAACCGGACAAAATTTTTACTTGAAGTTTTACGGGCAGGTTTTCAACTTGGACAAGCACATTAACAATCTGCCCCGTACAACTTGAAGTAAAAATTTTGTTGCGATTCGTTTTTCCACTTGTCCGTTGCCATTCGTTTTTCCACTTGTCCGTTGAAGTTTGATTTATACTATGTGTCCCAGTACACATTGCGTTTTTCATGTCACTTTTGTTACGCTGGTCGTTACCATTAACATAGGGAACTACTTATAATGGGCACTAATGTCGCTGCTATTACTAGAATACATCCGTTTCAGTTGGACCCTAGATGGGCCAATGTAGACGTGTTTATTTCATAAAATAATAAAATTGGTGATCGCTGAATTTGACCTGACCGTTCAGCATATTAAACAGAACAAGTAAAGAAATCTAATGTAGTGGATTACTCAAAACGGTGAAATATTAGCATTGGCCCTTCTAGCTCTAAATCACAGAATTAAATATATGAAATCCTATGACATTTTAGTTATTTAATAGTGGATTAATATGCAATATTAATTTGAAATAATTTTTTTGATTTTTTATTTACCCATTACAAAGTACCTCAAATTAATGAAGGAAAAATTGTTACCGTTGTCACACCCCCGCCGGGAATCGAACCCGGGACCTTTGGCTTTACGCACCCTCATTAATTTGAGGTAGTTTGTAGTGGGTAAATAAAAAAAATCGAAAAAATGATTTCAAATTAATATTGCATATTAATCCACTATTAAGTAACTAACAATGTCATAGGATTTCATATATTTGATACATTGGTGCGTAAAGCCAAAGGTCGATTCCCGACGGGGATGTAATAACAGCAACAATTTTTTCCCTCATTAATATCACAGAATTAATTCCAAGACAAGTAGCTTCAATAAAAATTTATCATAAATGATTGCTGGGATTAGTAATCCTAAATAAATTGTTCATTATTTACACAAATGAACAAACCAAGTGAACTCACTGTTGGACCAACCTGTATGTGTAGAATGCAGCATGACATGGACGAGACTTGCACTCATGGTGACGCAGAAATGCAATACCATGAGAGAATTTTTTTTTGCATTTGTATAGATGCAAAATGAAATCGGATACTTTATTATTATTATTTCATTTACATCAGTATTATTTACCGCGCGCTTCGCATCATTAGACTGCACGATCTGATCGCATAATTTTTTTTGAAGTATCAGTTTAACAGTAAATGAAATGTTTTTAAAGTACCTTAAACTTTTTAAAGTGAAATTTTTGTGAATCGGCGCGCACCTTCAATATAAAAATAAGAAGAAAAGGAACAGTAGGACACCTAATACTACAAGTATTTACTAAATGCTGTTGTTGACTATAGTACACCGAATTAAAATCTTGAAGAGAGTATAAAGTAAAATGGAGAATAGACAATTAATATTTGTAATAATAATAATATTAATAATTTTTTCTAAATTAACGTAAATTATTATTGTTACAATTATTTAGATTTATTTTTTTAGTTTACCTAAAAATGCCAATACTGGGTAGTTCTACTTGAGATAAGTTAATATGTGGTATTTATAAAAAGAAGCCTTACCTTTTACTTCCAAAAATTGAAGCAATTCGTTCAAGGTATATGCATACAAAAAAGCGAAGAAAAAGGTTTTGCTTCGAGGGTTTGCTTTAAAGTAAAAGATTATACATAATTTGTATTTATAATAAGAAGCATTTGTTCAAAAATTAAAACATTTACTTCTAAGAAATGCATCTAAGTTGATAAGAACTTTTCTCGCACTTTTCAACTTTTCAGTAGCTGCCCAGGCATCGCACAGCTTGCAATGTAAAAATTTATGTATTTGTAGGACCGTTTTTGTGTTAAAATCTAACTAAAAGGACTAGAATTAATTTTTAGTTGTATGATCCCAGTTTTGCGCTTGTTATGGCTGATATGGTGCATTTATGTGCAAGAAAATACTACAAACCAAGTCGTACACCACGAGAATGAGAATTTAGATTTGAGGAGGAGAATGTCGTGTGGTTGACGGGTTATCTGTGCAGAAAATGAATGTATTTCTGCGTTATTGTGCGAACCATTGCAAATTTGCTTTTGCAACTTTCAACGCTGTACAAGTAAATTAGAAATGTATTAAACAAATAAAATAAACAACTGTCACGGAACACACACACGTTGATTGCACAATGCAAATTTCAACTAGTTTATCGAAATCAGTAGGGGCTAAATTGTAAAAAGAAAAAAAAAAGGTTATGAATACGAATTCTAGCAAAAGCTTTTACTTCTACCTTTTGCTTCTACCTTTTATTTGAAAGAAAATGCTCTATTTTTATAAATATAAATAAAAGAAGTAAAAGTAATTTCTAAATCGTGACATGAATAAAATTTTGAAGTAAATGTTGCTTTTCTAACATCTCTGTAAGCTGTTGCTACTGCAAATTTAAATAGTCTCAACCCTTTCAGGTTACCATATCATTTTGTAAAAGTTGACATTAATATAAGAATGTGTATTGCATTAGTTAACTTTGTGAATAAAAAAAGAAATTAGATTTTATGATATGGCGGCCTCAAGTGAAAATGACGGATACGAAAAATTAGAAGGGCATAAAGTTGTTCTTAATATATCAGAAGTTCCGCAAACTAATGCCGCATTAAATGAGTCATCTTCATCATAAGGTTGCCAGTCTTAAGACTGGTTGGACACGCACCTCCACTGTTTCCTATCCTGAGCTAAACTTCCCATTTCCCTAAAACTAGAACAACCCGCATCCTTAACTATTTCTGAACAGTAATCTAACCTAGGTCTACCTCTACCTCTCCTAACTCCTGTTTCTGCCTCTAATATGTCTCTGACTAGACCTTCATGCCTGAATTACAACAAAACAATTATCAAAGAAAATTAATAAAATACGAAAGCAGAGATGAAAAAGAAGTTTAACGAGAATAGTACAGGCAATAAATAGTCTATAACTCTTGACCAAAAATATTATGAGAAATGTTTCTTGTACGTTGATGCTGGAGGATCCTTTTTGATTTATATATTCATCGCTGAATTTATGAAACTTTAGAATCCTGACGTGTGTGGAGTTTATTGCACCGATGACAGTTGAAGAACGTTACCTCTCTGACCACGACCGTTTAGTTTAGACAACATCTTCAGCACTTTTAGAAAAGCTAATAAAAATATTGACCTCCAAAAATTGGATGCTTTGAAGAAATGTATGTCTTACAGACAATAGTTTGGTGAACACCGCGTTCTTTAGGTCGAATATTTTGAAAGCCAATATTCGACAACTGCGGCAGAAAGACGTATTTGTAGGTGATAGTGGAGCTCATCGCCTTTCGCCGGTATCATTAAAAAAAATTGCTAACCAGTTAATATTTTTACTGTAAAATCGACATAACTTTCTGAAATAATCGTCTCTGCAATTCTACGTAAATCGTATCTTTTTCTTTTACGCACACTCATATATTCAGTCATAATATGGAAGGCTCAAATAAAGGAGAACTCGCATGTATTGGTATGGTTTACCGAAGCAAAGTTGACTGTTCAACACTGTTCAAGCAAACGATGCAGGAGTCGACCTATCTTAAAAATCTGAAAGCAATTGCTACACTAGAAAACGCAATTTCTTAATTTATTCATAACATTTTAAACAAATGTAAGCAACTGCTTCTATTTTTTAAGAAGGAGCTTTGACTAGAAGCAATTTCTGAACTTTTAAGAAATTGCCGGAAGCAAAAGTAATTGCTTCAGTTTTTATTCATTGGATTTCAAGCATTTAGGCTCATTATGAAGCAGTCTCAATTTGCGTATTACGCAGCAAATACTGTGAAGTTTCGGTAGATTCTTCTAAGTTGAAGTAAAAATATAGCAGCATTTACTTTTCGGTGCTAGTAAATAGATAGCTTTAAATAAAATGGAAGCGGTATTGACAAAACAGTACTGTATGAAAATAAATAAAAGTAAAACAAAAATACTGGTATGCACGGGAAGGAAAAGCAGGAAAAGAGCGAATATAAAGATAGAAGACGAAAAATTAGAAGAAGTGGCCGATTTTAGGTATCTAGGAAGTCAGATAAGTCAGGAAGGAAGAAGTAGTAGGGATATAAAGCAGAGGATAGAGTAGGATCGAGTCGCCTTCAATAAAAAGAAGTTACTTCTATGCTCGCAAACGGTTAATTAAGAAATTGGAAAAAGGTTGTTAAAGGTGTATGTTTGGAGCACGGCGCTGTACGGGTGCAAAACATGGACAGTAGACGCGGCCGAAAAGAAAAGGTTAGAAGCGTTCGTAATGTGGTGTTACAGGCGAGTGATCCTCATCACCGTGGATAGAGAAGGTTAGAAATGAAGAGGTATTAGAAAGAATAGGAGAACAGAGGATTCTATGAAAGTCAATCAGAAATAGGCAAGGTAGGTTGGTAGGATACCTTCTCAGGCATGAAGGTCTAATCAGAGATATATTAGAGGCAGATACGGAAGTTAGGAAGGGGTAGAGGTAGAGGTAGACCTAGGTTAGTTAGTTAAGGTTATGGGTTGTTCTAGTTTTAGGGAAATGCGAAGATTAGCTCAAGATAGGAAAGAGCGGAGGTGCGTTTCAACCAGTCTTAGGACTGATGAAGATGTAGTAGGTTCAATTTTAAATAACCCTCGAACATCCAGAAAATTATGTTGAATCCTTAACAACAGAATGTTTTTTGTTTTCCAGTTCAAGGAATTCTAACTTTAAAACTATTATACAGATTTTTGTTGATAAAAGGAACAATCATAGTAGATTAAACTGGTTATATGCTTTTTATTTAACCTTTTGTCAAAGAACATAATATAACAATTATTTTTTTTTGTTTTTGTTTCCTTTAATTTTTTAATAATTGAAAACTGTTTGTATAATAACTATAAAAAACGTTCTAAAAGTTTAATTGTTTATATATTAATATTTCAATCACACTTCTCTGACTATATCTAATGCTAGACAGTGCTTTAGGTGCATTATAAAAGTTCTAGAATAGTACATTACGTATCGAGGGAAGAAACAAGGTTATTTCAGACTGCATGTAAATTGCCACTAGAGCGAGCAAAGGCGAGGGTGGCGAACATGCAGTCTGAGACAACCCTGTTTCTTCCAGAGGTACGTATACTATCATGTTTGTGCGGAAAGCTTGTCATTAAATTGATAGTTGGCGAAATAAGAGTAAATGATTTAGAGGTTAGAAAGAAATTGTGATTGAACAACTGATTTCTGCGCATGCCCATAAACTTCAGCGCATGCGCTCAAAAGACTAATTTCATTGCCTCCCGATCAAAACATGGCTGAAAAGAAGCCATTTCTTCCCTATTTCATAGCACGCAAAAAGAGCTTTCCGTGCTAACATGACATAAATGCTGTTTACTCTCATGATTGCTCTAAATAATATAATTTAGTCTAAAAGAACAAAATTGCTGTAGTATCAGGTTTCAAGGATGTTTCTAAAGCAAAATTATAAATCAATTTCATAAAGGTTGAAGATCTTTCTCGGAAAACATTTATAGGCATTTGTCATAGAGCAAATTTGTCCAGTAAGCTGTTTTGTTTCACAGTCGCTTAGTAGCTGCTTCCTCTTTTAAAAGCATTATAAGAATTATTTGAATCGTTTTATAAATTATGCTGTTAGATTCTGTAATAACATATATTACACAGTGTAATCTGCAACTTTTACACGACATATAAAAGCATTATTGAAGCTTCCTTTGTAATACTTAAGAGGTATTTATAAGTCAATTTTACCTTTCTGTATACAAATATAATTAATTAATATTA